>NW_027287205.1:66823589-67103589 GCF_022747635.1 Hetaerina americana | reverse complement strand
TATTTCCCTATATTTTATACATATTTTCACCCTAGGGTAAATGTGCATATTCTCAGCAGGGCATGAGAGAAGTACATTTGAATGTGTGGTGGAGATCACTTTTTTTGCATTTGAAATTTATTTGAAAAATAATGGCACAGAGGTCCTCATATATTCCGCGATCAATTGGTTTTCAATCAAATATTTCATTAGCTGATTTTTGGTCTCAGCCTGGATTAATAACCTTAATTCCAGGTCTGAGCGACTAAATATCAATGAGTATGAGGCAAATAATAAAATCCCAAGGTAACAGAAGAGTAAAAAATTGAAAATAAATTATTTTCTTTCTAACATTAAAAATTATTGAGGAGTTAACATAAGATTGAGACAAAAATGTGAGCCATCACAGTTAGGTTGGGGTGCATTGTTTTCTGCAAATAAATAAATTTTTATACAAATTAAATTTATACATATTACTGGGTGATGCTGATTCATCAACTGAGTCTATCTGAGCTTCGAATTTGATAGGCTCATGGAAAATTTTGAACACCTGATTGCCAAAGTGGGAGGGAGTCTCTTGGAATACAAATGTAGTTGTTCTATAGTATCAATGAAAAGCTATATCATGTTAGAAATGGAAATATATCTAAAATACAGAGAATGTGCCATCGTTTTTACGCCATTTCAAAGAGTACGTATTTCATGCAACGAAGGGCACTCCACAGGAAACCGGCCTGAAGTTAAGATATTTTTGAAAAGGTAGCAGCATGCATCAGAATCCATCCGTTGGAAAATTATGCTAATAATGCAGTATTGTGATGTTTTTATACGTCTTTATTCGGAGTTATCGATAGGTTTTTTGGGTAAACAAATTACTGCACAAATTTTCTCTTAGCTAATGTTAAATATCTTGCAACACGTCCTCCTTTCTGACGTTTCCCACTATTAAAGTTGGAAACATAGAGTTCATAGAACAATTATGTTTAAAAGAATACTTACAAATAACATGAGAGCGAGTTTCTGTGCGAATATATATTCATAGATGAAATTAAAATCCCCAGACGCTTGCACCTTCGCCAAATTCTGTAATCACAGTCCAACTAGGCATAATCCAAATCCTATTGCTATGTCCCACATTATATATGTCATCACCGATTTATTATCCACACTCCGCATAACTAATTACCGTAGGTCACACAATTATTGCTGTTTATTAACGCAAAATAAAAAGTCGCCGTCACTTTCTGATTCATACTATTTCAATGAATTCAATTTTGACGCCGTTTGCTATAATATGATTGGTCAAGCCCACTCACCATGTTAAACATATTTAAGTGTGCACTAGGAAAAAAACCTATGTCCATTGTAGATTTCGAAATATGGATTCTAAAAAATAACTATTTTCCAATGTAATTGTCATCACTATTTTATTCATTTCGATTAGTGCATGTAAAATCTTTTATTTCGATTTTGCATAGGCCGGAAGCTACGTAATTCATGAGCAATATGGACTCTCGTTGTATAGTAATTCCTGTGTCTTAATGTAAGTTTCTACCTTTACCTTTGTAATTTGTATTGCTGTTTACACTTCTTTTATCACTTTAATTTAGATGTATAAGAATGTTCATGATTTCGACTTAAAATATCACACTGTCATTTATACTGGCGCATAAATCAGGTAGTCGTCTGTTAAAATGGCTGCGCCTTCGTCGGTGGAGTCTGGGAATCCATATACGTAACGATTGCCCGGGAAGTGAGATGAGGGAAGGTATTAAGATTTGGTAAGTTAATCGTTTTGTGTATTTAAATCCTTGCTCAGCATGTGTCCCTCAACTTTGGTTATTTGTAATTAAGGCCATTCAAAGAAGTTAATTTTGGTGTCGTCTGCATTCTCATTGATGTTCAATATTCCACTATTGTTATTCAGGGTTCTTTGCGAAAAAGCCTTTCTAAATTCTGTTTACCTGCTATGTCTTAAACTCCTAGCTTGGCTAAGCCCTTTGACTTTACTCATGGTGTATGCCATTATTTTACGTCGAGAACAATTGAGCATTTAAAAATGTTTCCCATGGTACACTTAAATATTAGTCTTGGTAGATTTTAGAGACACTTTTTGTTAAAATACAGATTTTCTTTTCATATATTTAGAGAATATAGTGAGTATAGTCCATGAAGGTTCTTGTTTTCCGTGCATTTTGAATGATTTGTGTGTGTGTGTAAACAAAAAATTTGCTCGAACCTAAGAATATTTTTCCGGAGAGTATTTTATCGAGATTCTAGCTCAACTCTTATGTGTAACTATATCTAGTAGTCCGAATTCGATCTTAATTGCAGTATCTAGTTATTAAGTTACTTGCTCTTAGGCGACATGTAACATCATTGGCTGTGGCCGATGTCTCACACTATTCCGTTTGATCATATGAAGTTTGATTTTTCCATCAAATTCCATTTGGGATATGCCGAGTTTCATGCATATGCGTATTCTCATATGTGTTTTAGTTTATACTTATTTACTAATCATCGAATGCCTTTAGGAAGAATTAATAGTTTGCTTAAGTTTCCGAATTGTTTGAGCTTTAAAGTATTATATTTAATAAATGTGCTCTTTCATTGAATATGAGTTAACAATTCTGTATATTAGAAAGGGATGAGTTTATACGTACTTGTATGCATGAATAATAAAGTATTGTTAGTATTTTACTAAACAGAATTACTTGCCGTTAGGTATTCATATAATGGAATATATGTACACAATGTTTGTGTTTTTCTTTGTCATTATTCAGTAGAAAGTACTTGGACCATCGTTAAAATTTAATGAGTGAGAAGGCGTGACTCCCATAACTTAAAAAGAAAAATGCTTTTAAAGTTCAAGAGCATCAAACAGTATTAGTTACACATTTGATTCCCGGTCTGGGCAATATTTCTAGGTTTTTTGTGTCAAATAAAGCATGTAAAAGTTTTGCGCCGTTAGTCAACTAATGTTAAGCTTTGGTTTTAATAAAACGTATTATTTTTTTATATTTATAATTTTACTGTGAGTTTTATTCTCGCTACCAGTAGTTTACTACGTTAGGATATGTTTTTAGTGGACCCTATAACTAAACCTTAATGTGCTTCTAAGCCCTGAATAACAAGGCACATAATATTGTTAAACCCCATGCTAAATACAGGGTGCATTTATATTAACTCATTTTTATATGAACTCATATTATATTTATATTAACTCATTTTTTGCTATGCACGCTTTCGCGTTTGTTGATTCCATTCAAAATACCTATTCTTATCCCTTCTTTCCCAGCATTCCTGCATCTATTACTGTCTTCAGTATCTCATGTATCCACTTTTTCTGCCTTCTTTGAATTGATGACAACAACATTCTCTCTTCCTCCGCCCTGCCTAGAATTTCATCATTTGTTTTCATTTCCATCCTTTTTATGTTGCCCATTCTTATTCAAATCCTAGGCCTAAAAGCCTCAAATCTATGCTTATCAGGTTGCTTCAAGGACTGGGTTTCTGGACTGTATGAAACTATACTTTATACTTAAGTTTTCACTAGTCATTTCCTTATATTCTTCAGATGCCTGTCATCAACCCACATCCATATGTAAAGGTTCTTAAATTTGATATTGTTAGCAAAAAGAGTTGTGGCAAATTTTTGCTTTTGCATATGCAATTGGTTTGAATATTCAGACAAATAATAGGGCAATACATTCAGAAAGTAATTTAGGTTTTAAGTAATACAAACTTGATATTTAGTGATTGGTTTTTATAGACATTTAATGGCCATATCCATCAAATTTAGAGACTACTTGTTTTTATATCAACACAGAGGTTCTAGATAGAAGGATATATGTAAACATATTAATGTTGTTGTTAAACCAATGATGAAAAACACCAATGGCTTCCACCCTTGCATATCCCATTCAACAGATGATGTACTGTTCTGTCATTAGATGGCTAGCCGATTATAGTGGCCTGTTTTTTCAGTTGCAATTTATTGACTGATGTCATATTTAGTTTTCACTAAACTACATTCATGATCACTTAGGACTTTTATTTACTTACCCATCATTGGTTAATCAGATTATTATCATCACAATTCCCTTTGCTTTTACCTTCTGCAATTTCAAGATGATTGGCATTCAAAAGTGTGCTCAATTCAAACAAACATTGATGTATTGAGTACCTTGTGCAGTACATCGTCTATCTAATAACCTATGAAATTATGTTCTTTCTTGCTCCCTTTGGTCAGCAGTTGGTCTAGACCTATGACCCCCCGTTGTGTTACAGTTGTTTTGCTGTTGATAAAGTTTTTCTACAATTAAAATTGGATGCCTTCCCAAAGTCCCTTTAAATCTAGTATTATTTCATTTGATTTTTTTCCCATCACAGCAGTCCGCATGTATTCACCTTGATATTTTTTGAGAAAATTTCACTTTCAAAATAGTCCTTTAAAATCTATCACATTTACCCTCTCTACATTCCAATTTTTAATTCCATGGTTACTCATTTCCCTGGTAGAAATAGATGCCATTGTGCATCAAATAAATAAATTTTCATTGATCAGTACAATCATACCCATTCAAAGGTAGCATTTTCAGTGTTACATTCCTTATGGCATTAGTTCATTGAGGTTAATAATTGGTAATGAGTGATTCATTGGTCATTGCAAATATAACATCTCTAGAATTTAGAAAAATTAATGGCTTTAGGTAGCATCATAATTCTGGTTTTACCATAATTGCATATATAAATTAAACCATAACCACATATCGATTTTGCAAAATTGTGGTTACTATTAGTGCAGCTGAATTCTCTTGTTCATATTGGAGATAGATTGGTATTCTTTAGTTTTCATAATTTAGTGGGAAGTTGTCACTGGGAGGAGGTAATTGAGGACAGGGGCATTGAGTAACAGTGTTAAGGAGAGATTCATTAAAACTTTGATTTGGAGTGTGGTTTTTTATGCTGCAGAAACACGGCTATTGAAGCATGATGATCTGCATAGATTGGAGGCTCTTGAATTATGGGTGTTGAGGAGAATGGGAATTTTAAAATGGAGAGAAAGGAAAACAATAGAGGTAGGAGAGTTGATTGCAGAGTATTTTGATTGGTGATAGGATTCCAAGAAACTGCAGAAGATGCGGCAACAGTAACTTTCAACAGAGTCATTCGCTAATATGCATTTCAATGCCACAATTTCAGAGGGTAAAAATCATTCCTTGTCAAGGGGAATGAGTTCTACATCTACTTAATACCCCGCAAGCTGCCGCAAGGGCGTGTGGCGGGGGGTGTTAGGACACCACCCGTAATTTAGAAAGGAAAAAACACCGCATGCAAGAACCACAAATTCATACATTCACAAAAAAAAACACAGCATCATTCATACTAGAACACTTACACCCCACACATGCAAACACTCAAACTACATCTTACATACACATGCACCTGAAAGTATACCTCAGCTTTGCAGTGTTTAACTTTGCTCCGACTTGTAAATTCAATGTTCTTAATATTTCTAAAGTGACTTCGGTTTCTTACTATTATGATTTCTGTTGTTCGGGGAAAGAATGAGTATTTGTATCTATCTGTACTGGAATATATCTCCCTTATTTTATCTTTGTGGTCTGATCTACCTGAGTAGTGTGGGGCCATTATAATTCCTTCAGTGTCATAGTTTAACTCGTTTGTTCTGAACCTTTCTTGAAGTCTAAGCCTCGCCTGTTCTCTCCGCACTTCAAGTGGTTCCCTGCCTAAATCCCCTAAAAGACCTGTCACACTTGTGTTCTTATCATAACAATTTTTAACGAATCTAGTGGATTATCTCTGGACTTTATCTAATTCTTTCGGCCAAATTTTCTCCCAAGGATAAATAAATAAGTTTTCCCCTCTGAGATTGTTGTATTGGTGGTGGGATGTTGAAGATTGTGATAGATAGGGGAATGTTAGGCTAGCGCAGAAGGAGAAGGATGATGCCCATTTGGGTGAAATGAAGGAAGCAAGTATGCCGAATTTAAGGAGGGTTTCTCATAATGTGGTGTGTCAGGTTGTATTTTTTTAGTAGATGCAAATAAGTGTATCAGTGTTCATTCTTCAGCCCGTCCAAAATTTTGATTGGTAAAATACCAACACTAATAACCTAAAAGGATGTTTCAGCATTTCCCTCCTCCATTGAAACCTAAGCACTTTTGTGTAACAATTTAATAATAATGTATTCACGATTGAAACATTTTCAAAAAATGAGTTGCATATAATGGCAAAGAAACACAGACTATATGTATATAAATGCTTATAATTGACTTCTTTTTACCCATACAATGCAGGGAGTTCAATATACTGAATTTGAAAGGTATGAAAAGATAAATAGACTCATTTTGGTTAAATAAGTTAATCTACTTATCATAAATTACAAGCTCTCCCAATGGTCTCTTAGGATTATCATTGTATGATTAAAATACAAAATCAATCTAAAATATATATTTGTGAACTCTTAATTAGGTTAATTTCTTGAGGGATCATTTCAAATATTAATTTCTTTTCCCTAGTTTCATTGAGTATCTTGGTCACATGTGCAAGGCATGTGGTACTTGTAATATTTTTTATATTCCCTGAGGTTTCTTTAATTAATTATGCATAACTTCTTTCTCTTTCAGATGCACCATGTCGGTGCGCAGTGTTGCCACTTCTGTCTCACCTACCTCTGCCTCTAGCATTTTCTCTTCTCAATCTTACTCAACAGAATCAACAATGGTAACACCAACAGAGGGCCTTGTTTCACAGCAAATTCTCTCTATACCTTCCTCATCAACTATTGTAGACATGGCAACACTGACCTCCTTGAATATGCATTCCTGCAATGGCACAAATTTAGTTTGCAGGAATGTTCAATCACTTCCATCTCAAGAAAGTTCTTTCCCTGTTTATCCTGAACCTTGCATATCAAAACTGACTACTTCCAAAATGACCAAGTTTAATGAAAATTCTGCAAATAATCAGGAAAATTTTAAATCTTCTTCCTTGGCCAATTCACTTTATAGTATTCCAAATTCTAATTGTAAGTATGATAACTGCAATCAAAATACTCCAGCCTCTTCTTCACAAAATTGTGCTACAGAATTTAACGCACTAGATGCACAAGAAAAGGCTGATAAAAATGAGAATTACTCGGTGATGAAGATCACCTTGCCTAAATCATATCTTCAACTGTCCTGCTCCGTGAGTGACTCTAGGGTCTGCTGCAAACATGAACTGGAATGTTTAAATGCCTTCAATAGTTCTACTAGAATGCAGAGAATAGCAGATCCACTAGGAGACAATTTAGCTAATCATTCCAGTATCATCTTTGAAAACGAGCAAAATCTTTCATCTTTAAAGCCACTACCAAAACTTCCCTCCGTTAAAGAAGATCAGAATGATAATACATTGATTTTTCATTACCATAAAGAAAATGAAAAGGAAGTTCATTTTTGTGAGACATCACATCGAGGGTGCTTGAGTTGTGATCACAATAACCTGTTTATGTTGAATGGAGTATCGAAAGCTCATTATTTGGAAGGTAAATTCAATTGTGCATCTTTGAACCAAAATTCTTCATCTGCTGTAGATCGTCGTAGAAACCACCTGAATGAATCTTCTGAAAGGGGAAGTAAACCACCATGGTGTTTAACTTCCTATTCTGGTCTGCCATCACCCATCAGTAGTGTACCTTTTAAACAGACAAAAAAATCATGTAATGGTTATATTTATTCTGGTGCTAATGTTTTATCTATACCATGTCATTTGGTTGATAAACACTTAAATTTTTTTAAATCTGCATTAGTAATGAGTCCTCAGAATGGCATCACCTCAAATGGTGTCTGTGAATTTTTATCTCCAAAAGCACTTCTGAATTCTGATCTTGCCAGTTCTAATTTGGAAGTGAATACGTTCAGTGGTAGTTGTTTGAGCTATGGCATGAAGAAAAGATGGATTGAAGAGCAACTTGTGCTGGTTTTAGCTGAGGTCCCTGCTTTTTCTCACCACTCCATTTCGTTGGATTTATCCAAGATAATACCACAATTAAGCTTTGAGAATGCAGGTTTAGAAAGGAAAGCAGTGTTTATGAGGAAATCATTTGGCCTCAGTTCAAATAATTCAATCAAGAATGGAATTTTAAGCTATATCAAAGTTGTGCCTGCCAAGAATCACTTCAACTCTACAGGAGAATCTTCGATTTCCAGTTGCATTCCATGTGATCAAGTATTTGTTAAAATTATCCCTGCTGCAAATATCATAATTAATTTAAATTCATCATCCTCAATTAAAGTTTTGCCTTTATATGGAGTTGAATCCGGAGAAGATGACAGTTTAAGTGGTTTTATGCCATGTGCAATAGTATCATCGGAGAGGCATGATACCAATGGGAAAATATCCATGCCAAGCCATGGTAATCAAAAATCTCTGTATGTTGGCTTGCTTGTGCCATCCACTAAGTTACTCCACTCATTAAATATTTCCATTTGTCAAAAGGACTCTTTGAGTATAAGGCTTGGTTCGTCCCGTCCTAATCAGCAATATTCAACACATACCTCAGTTGATCTGCAATTGAATGGCAATAATGTAGAATTCATTCCCATCATTCCATTGGGAGTGTACTCACAAAGTGAAAGTTCAGATCCAGATATAAAATTTCTTGCGTCGGTTGCAGAAAACTCGTTTAGAAATGTACATAATATAGAAGATATTTTTCTTAAACGTAATGATAGTCGAGAAGAGGTTTTAGATCCTGATGTGACTTCCCAGAAACAATTAAGATCTGCAGATGTTCTTTCCACCAAGTCTCCTGCATGTGATCCAGAAGCACAATTAGGTTTGTCAAAAGAAGATATGCTGGAGCAATATTGTTTCACAAATCCAGTTCCCCCCGAGAGCACATTCGAAAGGAATAAGTGCAGTAGTCTGAAGTCGAAAGTATTTTTGGAGTGCTTGGCGGAAAGGCCAGGAAATGTTTGCAAAGACTCTGTTAACATATTGCATGCCATTGCCATGCTTCATGAAGATGAATTGATAAGAGGAAATGAGGGCAAGTGCCAGAGTCCACACAAGGAAAAAAGGATAGCTGACTTGCATTTCCAAAGAGATTTAGTTCATGAAAAAAATGGCTTAACTTCTCTCTTGGATGAAGTGCTTTCAAAGAAGCCTAGTTGTAATTCAGCTCATGTTAATGAAGTGTTCAATCTAACTACCAAACACTTACCTCATCCCAGCCATGTTGTTCAGCCACTTTCTGAAGGAAATGCCCTTCAACAAGAATGTGAGTTGATTGCTGATTCAAAAATATGTCCTGACAAGGTGAGAGTAATGGAAAAAGGTATTGATTCCTTGTGTGATCAGAAAAGTACTTTTTCTGCTGTAAAAGTCAACAATGTGCAACCGCAGCTGCAAAACAATCTAATCAGCATGTCTTATAGTGATCCGCAAAAGGATCACGTGGGATTTGGGACTCCAGGCTCAAACTGCTACTCTGTAAAAAGAAAAACACCCATCAAACGTTCAGAAGGATATTTTAAGCCATTCAGAATCAGCAAAACAAACAGGAGCAAGCCAGTTGTTGATTTAAAAAAAGGAAAGGAGTTTCCTGTTGAGGAAAAAAGTGTCAAAATGCGGGAAGAATTGAATTCTAAGCTCTGCTCAGCAATGAAGTCTGCTGCCAGCACATGGAAACACAATCCGTATGGAAGTAATTGTCTCGATACCATAAAGAACATAATTGTATCCAGTGCGCATTTTAATTCCACTCAAAACCCAATAAAAGATCATTCAAAGGAGGGAGAAGAAAGTAATAGGGGTACTGTTAATAAAATGAAATGTAAACCGGACAGGAGCACTTCAGTCTCTCCAAAATTGAGCCAGTATGGTGATTTTTCTTCACGTGGAAGGGGCAGACAACCATCTAATTTCAAATCTCCCGACAAAAGATTTAGTCGTAATTTTTTTCTCTCTCCAACAAGCTCTACCAAAAGGTCCAAACTTGCAATAATAATATTTTGCCTTGCTGTCACGTCCTTGCTTATTTCTCTCCATGCTTTGTCCACTGATTCATCTCTGTATATAAAGCCTACATTCTTCTTGGTACAAGAGGACGACACTTCTGCCTCTTCATTTAGTTCTGAGAGCTCTTACATAAAAAAGTCATCCTTACATCAATCAGAAAATGGAGAAGCTAATGGACCAATTTACCATAGTATTTTGGTGAAGGAGGAGATAGGAGTTGTGAAAGAAGAGAAGGGAGCTGATGGAAGTATTACTTACATCAAGAGCAGAAAGGACACATTAAATTGGACTAGGAGTGGAATGGATGAAAGTATGGAGATAAAGTCAAAAAATGGTATCCTTAGTGAGGTGGGTTTAAAAAGCTCTGGATTTAAAATGACTGTGGGCAGAACTGAAAAAGAAAGTAAACAACTATTTGGTGTGTCTAAAAATATACTCAATAATTCAAATGGGAAGAGTGATTTTGGCTTGAAGCCCAGTATGTCAAAAGCAGCTTACAACTTTTTAAATAATGCCAACTTCACTAGTTCAAAGTCAAATGGAACCAGTGCTCTTCATGAAAAAACTGAATACATTTCAAATTCTCCAACTCTCAATGAAAATTTGGTTGAGCATAGTGGTGTAAGTGGGGGATATGATACACAGCATCTTAAAAGTGTGACTGAATCTGTCAAAAGTTCATCACATGCTGCCAGCCCTGGTGGAGGGGGAAATTCTGTTAGCAACGAGGATGGTGCTCAACTTACGTTGGGTACAAAAGATGATAAAATATTAGGCCTTTCAAGCACAGAAAACCTAACAAAACTGCCATCTAATGATGAAGGCGGAAGTGGTAACCATAATGACTTTGATCTAAACATTGCCTTCATCGAGAAAAATGAACTGAATGCTGCATATGGAATTGACAGTGGGACCACAGGTGCTGAAGGCAACTTTGAAGAAGACTACTTGGGAGAAGAGGACATGACCCAGATGGCTACATCAGGGAATAGGGTCAAATTTCCAAAAGCAACAAGGAGACTTCCTCAGGTAAACTGGAAATGTCATGCCTTTTTTAAATCCTATTAAATATAGCAAAACCAATGTTAGGTGCCCTACTTTCTAAGTCATAAATGTGTAGACCATAATTTTCTGCTAATATACTCCCATTATAAATTGCACCTACATCATTGCAAGTGAAATGTGAAAATGCTGATGTTACCATGCATGGCACACACCTCAGACTCTCCCACCAGTACGAACTCGCCCGTCTTACTTTCCTAATGTATCTTTCCTCTCTCTCTCTTCCCATCCATATTTGTTTCTACCCTATTTTTTATTCATAAGATTAGACTTTCTTGTTGTGAGTAAGAAGGCATTTTATACCTTTCATCATTCCTATCATTGCCATCATCCACCTGCATTGTACCAATTGTATTCTGGTCATGTTTCAAATGCAGAAGGTATTTATTGATTGAGGCATATTTTTCTTTTTTTTTCCTTTGATTTAATCTTTCCCTGGTTTGAATGAAATCACATTGTACAAAAATTGGGCCTGTTAGTGAGAGGAATATGATCTAATTTTAATGATAAAAAAGTGAATGCTTAATAAGGAAAGTTTTAGCAGATTCAGATGGTCATCTCTAATTATAGTGTCATAAACAAATAAGTTTCACTATGCACCATGTAGGTGTTTTGAGTATTATATATTTCTACTTTTAAGTTTTCTTAAATTTCCTTCCAGATACATTAAACTGTATGTCACTCACAACTTCTTTCATTGAAATGAGTTTGTTTTTCTGCCTAGGCTCTCATAATAGGAGTAAGGAAAGGTGGGACAAGGGCGCTGTTGGAAATGCTACATCTTCATCCTTTGGTGCAGAAGGCTGCTGGGGAAGCTCATTTCTTTGACAGAGATGAAAATTATGCTAAGGGTTTACAGTGGTATAGGAGAAGGATGCCTCCCTCTTTGAAAGGGCAAGTAAGTATCTGATTGGCTGCCCTAAATTCAATGACAAAGGTAAATTTATGCATCACTTTGAGATGAACAAGTTCATATATACTTGATGTGATCTAGTGTTATGGAATAAAAGTGTGTGCTTATTTGTACCAATATTAACCATACTACTGGCAGCTTATTTTATCTAATTTTGAGGTGGATTAGTTTGTTTTCCTCTTTCTTTGAACAAATCAGATTGAGTTCTATGGAATGCTGCTTAGCTGTTTCAATTGTGTTAGTTTTGCTAGTTTCAGTGTTTCATCTTACTGAGCTGGGATTGCCAATTCCAATGAAGAACATGTCTGTGATCAACAGTTAGCATAAAGCTGTTATTCCTAAGTTTCAATTTTATATGGCATTAGCTTTCAGCAGTGTAACATGCACACTCAATTTAAAACTATCCCTGTACTTTGTTTGTCCCTCAGTCTATTTTTTAAGTACAGTTATCATGCCAAAAACTCATTTTAATTACTACTGGTTAATCTGCTTGTAAAAATCTACCAACATCTTAATAATTACATGCTTTTCAAAATGTCTGGTTAATCCTGTTAACCATAATTAGGGATACCTTTTGTACATCTCAAGAAGACCAAAGGTAACAGTCATCTACATAGTCAAATCAGTTTCAGTAATGAAATGGGCACTGCTATTTGAGCACTTTAAACTGCATTCGGTGGTTAGGCTTTCCCAGTGTGTTCAATTATAACTGTGGTTTTATCTATTACTTATATTGCCTCATAGAATTACAAGAATCACAATTAGTCAGAAATTAGTTGAAATGTAACTTCATGAGCCCAATTTTTGCAGCTGGTCCTTGTAGCTATTTCAGATTTCTAGTCCTAGTGTTATGTGGAAAAGTATTCTTGTGTAAATTGTATTTATTTTCTTGGAACCAAATTTAGCTTTTTAGGAATTTTTTATGACTGGTATGTTAGTTAAACATTCATTTCTTTTCTTTTCAGATAACCGTGGAAAAAAGTCCCAGTTACTTTGTTACTCCTGAAGTCCCTGAGAGAGTAAGGGCGATGAATGCAAGCATTCGACTTCTTCTCATAGTCCGAGAGCCTGTCACCAGAGCAATATCAGACTTCGCTCAGCTACGGAGCCATTCCCTTGCAGCAAAAGCAAACACAACTATTAGGACAAAATTGGAAGGTGTTGATGAAGATTATGGCAAAAAGGTAAATTAATTTTATTGTTAATGATTTTCAACTTTAATTTTCTGCAGTACAAATTGGTCTTAAGTTTTAATTAAGGTTGGATGCTGGGTGAAATAAAAAAGAAAGTAGAAAATGTTGATGGGGTAGATATTGAGAGGGATGGTTTGCTATGGCATTGTTCTAAAGCAGAAGTCTAGTTCTGATATTTTCTCTCTAATCTGCAAAATAACTTTTCAAAACTCAAAACAATAGTATGGTTGATATGAAGTGTTGTGTGAATTTTCAATCAAAATTACAATAATTTCCAATATCCACTGTGTAATAATGAATGGTCAATTTTTACAATGTTAATTTCCTTTATTTGGGTGTCTTAAAATATGCTATCTTAATTGGTATTTGATGTGAAATTTCTGCCAGAATTACCAAATAGTACTTCTTCATGAATTCGCTTGGCATAGAAAACTCTTTCAGACTTCATTTTGTGAAAATTATCCATGTTGGAGGCAATGAAAAAGTGTTAAATCCACTTAATGTGGATTTAACTAATTTTTTTCATTATCTCCATGATGATTAAACATTCTTTGGATCGAACAATATTTCATATTAATTTGACAACTAGATGACCATCCTGTAAAAGGAATAGCAATGACTTTCCAGTTTGGGTATCTCTCTCGCATGACTACCCAAAAGCTAGTTTTGTCCAATTTATTGTAAAATGTAGGAAAGGTAGATAACATAAAGTAAAAAAGTTGGAAAGACCAGCAGCATAGAGGAAAGATTAGATTTTATTGTCCAACACTAATGATGGCTGATGCTGGGGGATCTTATACTGGAACCCTGGGCATATACTTTTTGGTTAATGCCATGTTTAGCCTGTCTGTTAAATGTGCCTAGCTATGTTCAACCTTCCTGCCATGTGCAGACAGGGAACCATGATAAAGATATAGGGGTCAGTTGACCGACCTATATCTGGAACCAACATTGCTTAACTTCAGTGATCTAACAGGAACCAATGTGTCAATATCACTAAGTCCTTGCCCTAATTAATCGGAATGCATAGTTATTCAATAATATCACAATCATACCAGTAATTTTTTATTTAAGATTGGATATGGAAAATAGTTTTATGTAATTAAATGGTAAATTTGAAAAACTCAGCTTTGTTAATGAGATTAAACTATTTTTTGGACTGATGGCAACAAGCTGCCAAAAATTATCATTATTAGTCATCTGTGTTAAATGTCCTTATCATATTTCATTTTTACTCCTTGATGAGTATCACTCATTTCAGAAATAATATCAATAATAACATTGTATGTGTTTACCACCAAATTTTAATTAATATTTCCAAGGTTTCTTTTAAAAAACAATAATTTATGAATAAATGATGTAATAAGGTTTTATTTCTATACTTATAAATGCATTTTAGAGTGTTTTCAAAGTGGGACTTATTTAGAATGGACCTGCTTGGCCTAAATTCGAGTGCCCTTTATTAGGTAGGGTTACATTCATTGCATTGTTTTCCTCAGGAGTCATGTTTCCTGCCTTACAGGTTACTCGTCCCCTGTCATCTTTTGAGTCTTTAGCCATTCTCCCAGATGGGCGTGTAGATATGTCTTGGAGACCAATATCCGTCTCCCTCTACCATCGGCACATTTCTGCTTGGCTGGAGGCTTTTCCACGCGATCAAATTCTTATTGTGGATGGTGATCAACTAGCTTCCAACCCAGCCCCTGTTCTTGCTTCAGTGGAGAAATTTCTCAAGCTGCGTCCTGCTCTAACACCCACTCATTTCTACTTCAATGCTACCAAGGTATGAGCAAGGTGTAAACATTGGTCATTTTAAATTTTTTTCTTCGACTTTTATGAATACATTGCCATTAGGATACAATAGTGTGGAAAGAAAAGTATCAACAATTCTTACTAACAGGATTTATTGATGATGTTTGAAATGCAAATTTAAGTCAAATAAGGATAAAATCTCAAACATTTAGGTTTCAGTAATGGAAAGAAGAAGCTCAATATTCAAAGAATAGTCATCCACTGATGCATAAAAGAGTGTCAGGGTATATGTTGATTTTGTTCCAAGAAAACATTTACTGCTAATGAAGTACTTTTTTTTATTTTACCTCAAATCACTGTATAATATCATGTATCTAGTGGGACTTTTTTGGTTGACTTTAATGTGTATATTCAAGCAAGAGTAGGTGGGGTGGAAAAAGGGACTGGGAGGTGTGTGGCAGGGGCAGTTAAGATGTGGAAGCAGTGGAGTGGAGAGCAATTCAAAGCAAATGCAGAAGGGAAAATTAGGAGTTAAGAAGTGGTCCAGGTTTTTGAAGCAGGCTTGAGAAGCTATAAACAAAAAATGGTTTGAAAAATGTTAATTTGTAGTCAACCTTTTAAATCATGAAATTAAGCATCTCTTCTGAGTATATTTTTACCTTGTAATTGTTGATATATTTCACTTTGAGAGTATTATTATGGTTTTATTAGAGCTTATGAGTCTCACTGAGTGTGTTGTCAAAAATGGTTACCAGCATATCAAGTTTTAAACTTATCTGAAGGCAAAGTTATCAAACAATTTGTAGCTCAGTGTCAACTAAGCTATAAGGTTCCAGGTGCTCAATCAGAACAAACTTATTTGAAATTTTGAAAGCTTATAGTAAATTGTGCATTTAGTAAAAACTTGTTGACAAACACTAAAAAGAAATATGAAGGCAAGCAATGACTTTTCACTTTAGCTAGCCAGTGTAAAAGGAAAAATGTCAAAAAATGGACAGGGTGCTGGAAAGATTTTCCATTTCGGATAAGTATATCTCATATAATACAGGTTTGAAGTACTTAATATCGATAACATTTTATTTTTTTTAATAAGCTATTTGTGTTTCATTCACACATTAATATGGAGTGATATCATATACAGTATTTCCTTAAGAAATTCTAGGGAGTAAATCAGATTTTAGTTAATCTCGATGAGGATGTCACGTGACATTTTCTGTGATAATAATTACCCCTGGTCCTTCTATTTGTATTCTCCAATTAAAATAGAGCAACCACAATTTGATTATTCATGATAACTGAGGTAAAAAAGCACAGAAAAACCCCTCATGACCTCCATCCAACGGCCTCGACGGATATCCTGGTACTTGCATCAACCTGGGTGTCCTGTTGTGCATAGTACTTGAGCAAAAATACCAGAAGCATGAGAAGAGGATGGGTGAAAAGGAAAAAAAAATTTTCGTCAACCATCAAAAGTTCCCCTGCCATTTCTCTTATCACCAGGTAGTGGAATTCCTTCCATTCAACTCCCCCCACACATTACCTCTCCTTGAAGCCATCCTTGAAAATGCAATTCTGGGAAAACCATCGTGGCAGTCCATAAAAGTGTTCAAGTGGAGTTAAAAATTCCATAATACGTGGATTGTTTAATAAGTCCATAGGAAAAAATAGAAAAACAAATTATTGTTGGTAATTTTTTAAATTTTCGATATCATCTCCTTTTACCTCATTACACTTTTACCTGTTTTTCTCTAACTTTTTAAGCCAACCGCAAAGTTGGAATTTGGTCCTCAAAATAGACATCTACGTTGGCAATGACCTCCTCATTCAGTATGTATCGTTTTTTGCATAGCCATTTTTTCAAGTTTATAAATATTTAAAAAAAAACACTTGGGCGAAATCTGGGAAATGTGGTGGGTTTTGTAATAATTCTAAATTGATTCCCGTAATTTTTGCCATCAAAACTGTTCAGGTGCACAAGCATGCTTTGTCTTGAAAGGAATATAATTTTTTCTTGATTTCTTCACTCAGCTGGTGCAGTAACAATTCATAATACTCTCCATTTATCATTAGTCCCTTTTGCAAGTAATCAATGTAGGTGTGCTTGCATAAAAAAACCACGGCCATCACCTAGTCAATCAATTTCTCTTTTTTCACCCACTTCGGAGCTTGATCGCTTTTATGGTACTTAGTCCATAGGTTTAGCCTTGATGATAACCTGACAGATGAGCTAAAATCTATAAAAAAGTATTCCCATTTTCTGATGGCAACTATACAACTACCTGCTAGATAAAATTGTAATTTACATTAGTTTTTGAAGGAACGTTTAACTTTACTTCAAAATTTTACTCATCTCATTTTGTTTAAATCAATACATTTACTGGTACAGATTTATTGTTATTTATTTTTCACGCTTGAGCCTGTTAGAAATATTGTAAATTTTTCAAGTTTTGTGGTAAAATATCAAAGGCAGAATTTTTAAAATTGGTTTTCACATCTCTTTGCCAGATATTTGATTTTATTGTAATGATGATTTATAATGGATTTTTCCATGTCTTCAGGGATTTTATTGCCTGAGAAGCCTGCCTCCAGGTCAGCCAGTTGATGGCATGGCCATGATGCCATCATCCTTGAGTCACTCTTCGTCTCTTCCGGAAGGAAAATGTCTGCGGGAAAGCAAAGGCAGGCGACATCCACATGTTGATCCATCTGTTGTACACAAGTTGAGGAGATTTTTTGCTGAGCACAACAGGAGATTCTATGAAATGGTGGGTGAAGATTTTGGCTGGCCAGAGGAATAACTGATTTGTACCAGGCTGATTTCATCGAAAGGTTGAACGTTCGTCGCAATCTGTAATACTTTGATTGCTATCCCACTTAAGTAATTCAATCTTGTCCAGATATATAAATGGGTTGTACATCTAGAACACTTACGCTTGGTGAAAACTTTTTTTTATCGCATTACCCATAAATTACAGAATTATTTTATTTAACATTGTTAAAAAGTTTTTTAAGGCTTTTTGGGGAAAAATTCTAGTTTTTCATAAGGTATCGATAAAGGTACAATCTTCATCCTGGATTATTCATTGACTACATTAAGTAATTATTTGCTGTTAATATTTATGTATTGTGTCCATTTTGTATAATTTAAAATTAAGATGGACTAATTTAAATATTAAAGTATTGATAATGTTATAAAAACCTTATAGGTTGTAAAGACGAATTCCACTTTTGGATTTCCAAATCAGAATGTTGGTCAAGCATCAGCCATCGTCTTTCTCGGCTTGAGTGTTAAAATGAGATTAATTACACATTATTCATCAATGTGCCAGAAGCTCTAACGTATTATCCTTAGCAGGGTACATCGAAAATTCATACTTCTATATTGGACATACAGCAGATGGTGAAATTAATGTAATTTAATTAATTCCCAAAATCCGCAATTTCCAGTATTATATTTTTTTTACGGTAAAGTATGTATGTTTCCAGTGAGGTATAAATAGTTTCATGCGGAATAGTCATAAAACTGACACATTGTTTCATTAGCTGAATAAATGACTCACTATACAACACTTCCACTCATAATTTAAAATTATGGAAAATGAATGTGTTCATATTCATTAGTCCATAATTTCCTTTCATTCTAAAAGCATATTGTTTTATCTAATCAGTTTTAACTTATTTAACTTCAAGCTTAGTTAAGCACAAATTCATTGCTTATTTGTTTTCCATACTTTTGTATGAAATATTCAGTTTACGTTTTATACTATTGGTTTACTTATTCTCAAATACTTGGGAGTTTCTAGTATTTTTTGTACTAAAGCCCCTTTACATAATCCAGTAGTCACCAATCAAGCCGACCTTCATATCAATATTGAGCTTTTGAGGCAACATGTTGTCTAGTTATTGATAAGTTGTGCTATACCATCTTTTTCACTGACAAGGTGAACTTACACGTCAACGATACATATCAAATACAGACTGACTCTTGGGAGTACTAATGGTCTGGTGCTTTCCAAAATGCCATATCGGCAATATACATATCATGAGTTTTAAAAGTCTTCATGGAAAGGTGTGACGCACAAAATTGGTGGTCAGATATTGAGCAGAAAAGAGAAGAAAAATACTGGTTCCTCTGCATGTTAGTCTAAATCATCTACTGTTATTGTTGATTCATAGAATTGACATGTATCATTAATGATGGCTAAGTGCAATAGGTCTGAACTCCACATTTTTTGTCTTTTACTTTTCTGCTCAATGCCTGATATCTCAATTTTATGAGTTTTATAAGTAAGCTCTTAAGACTTGTTATTAAATAAATATCTATTAGTGGTATGGTATGAGTTAACGAAATATTAATGATATAGAAGTGCATATGTTAAGGATTACCTTGTAGCTTCTCTTTTAAACTTAACTGTTCATTGTTAAAAATTGGTTGAAATTTCATCTTATTGAAGGGGAAATGTTGTTTTTAATTGTTGACAAGAGGCATTTTATCATGTGTTAAAGTATTGTCAAATATCTCAGTTTACAATTGGCAATTAATTTTTATACTTCAGGAATAATCCTGTCATACTCATCGTAGCATACGTTTTTTATTTCTTATTTTTTGACTTGCCAAAAATGAAACAATATTTGCTTTGCATAAGAAATGGAAAAAAAAACGCTACAATTTTTGGATTTTCATTATTATCACTAGTTTACATTCAATTCTAGTTTTCATAATTGTTTGAGAATTGTTGAGCAATTTTTGAAATGAAATGGATCTTTATTTTGTAATTTCTTCCATGCTTCGTGAACTTCAACTATACCTTCCAGAATAAATTTGCTCTCGAATCTGCTTAACGATTTTGCTTAATCAGTGGTTGGATATATTTTTACATTCTTTCAGACTGTTTTATTTAAATCTATTCAATTGTTACATTTTCCCCAATTATAATTTCCATGTCCTCTATTATTATCATGTGATAGTCTAAATTGGCAATTTGGTGATCACGTTAGAAGATAATAGGCCTTACCAGGCCTGTAAGCAATTACTTATATTTTTAAGGCAAGTCAGTGAAGCAAGTATTAGCTGTATATGATAAAATAATATTTCTTTTATTATAAATTACGATTGCTTTCAAATTTCACCTAGTAAAATCAGATGTCGATATATATAAATATCCATGATTGGCAATAATTTCCCTGTTTTAGTGAACAAATTCTTGATAAAAAAATCAACCTTAATTGTATTTTAAGAGATATTATTGCATGTATAATAATTATAATTGTTGGTGAGAAGAATTGATTATACTGCATCAGGAGCTTTTGTCTCATTGAGAGCAAAGTAAAAAAAAAGTCATGTATAGGTTTTTCTAAATGTAATTTCTATTTTTCTTATAAATGTAAGTGATATTTGAACTTAGGGATGCTGAAAAAATAATTGCAATTAAGCATTTTATTAGTACCTACTTTGGCTTTATTGGAACTGAGTAGCAATACTTAATTCCCTTAATTGCTTTAATTTGAGACTAAAAGCCTTTAAAACATATCAGAATTTGAAATTTGTAATTATGTATATGTAATGCATTTAAAATTATGTCCAAATAATTCAACAAATATTTGGAATTGCAATAATTGGACTTGTTCATCCCAGCTATATTGTAATGTTAATAATTAAAAAGTGTTTAAAATAACTGACTGTGACGAAACACATATCATTAAGATTAGTTATGAATGTCAATAGTTTTTTAAATGGTTTTCTATACATTTTTAAATATATTCTATGTATAAATATTAATATTTGTCTTTAATGCTAACCTAGTTAGTAAACAAAAACCAAGAAAACAATGTTCCTTGAACATTTTTGATTGTCACAATTTGCAGTTTATATATCCCTTATGCATTCATAAATGTGAGCGTTAAAATTTTGTTACAACAGTTGGAAAAATGTGCTTACTTGCCATTGATATTAAATAGATTAATCAGGACCATGAGTTCTTGCTTAACCAGATTACAGCGAAACTTCAATATGTCCATTTTTATTGGTTCCTCTCGTTATGGGCATAAGAAAATGTTAAATTCTAAATTATTTTCCACTCAAGTTGCCCTTATTAAAAGATATTACCACCGTAATAGTGGGGTATTTTTTTACCATTTTCTATAATGTATAAATTTTAATAGTCTATTGTGTACGATACCCATTTGGTAACAGTTATCAGTTTACTTTTTTAGTATTTTTAAATTCATAAAAATACTTTTACTTGTGAATTGAATTAAATATGTATATGCCTTTCTTAAAGTAGAGTTCTATGTTTTTAAATGCTTGAGAAGGAGCGATTCCATCTCGTATATTTTTAAAAAGGATAGCCACTGAAAAAAAGTGCAAGAGTTTATTGCTTAACCATATCCTGTGAGCTCTCGAGTATTCCTAGGTGAAGAGGAGATTACCTGCCATTAATCAGTGCCTCATTATTACTTTCAAATATATAGTTGATGAGCCTTTGTTGTATAAATACAGGAATCAAGATGCAGTAAGCTTCATTTTAGACATTTTTACGCCGCTAAAATTTTCAGTCAAGTGCTACAAGTAGTGCCTTCTCTCCTGAAGTTTTGATGTACTTTTTTTCGCTGCTTGAATTAAGATTGAAATCACCATTTCATATGAGATGACTATGATTAGAGATTTTTTAATGGATTAAGAATGAGAAAGCATTTAATATCCTCATTAATTTAAAGTGCTATGCACCGAGAGAATTTAGGTAAGTTTATATTATTTTGCCATTGAGCTAGTTATTGATTTTTAAGAGATTTGTGTTGCAAAGGCAAGAAAATGGTGTGTATATATTTTCTCATTTTTTAGCTTATTTGAAGAGGTCATTTATGCCAATATGCAGTTTTTTTAGCCGATGAAATGATTATAATTGTGGAATAACTTACGACAAAATGTACTGCAAACATCTTGATTGAATGTTATTTTTTTGACTTAGTGTCACTGTTGACTATAACATTATGTCTAAATTTAAATTATTCTACATCTTTGCATATCAATAATGGACTTCCATGAAATTATGTAGATATATGCCATTGCAAGTATTAAAATGTAATTTATATTTGTCAATATGAACAATGAAGCTTTTGTTGAACTCAACAAAACTCCATTATTTTTTCTGAAGTAGTTGGATTTTGCATTACTAATATTCAATGATGTTAAGCACTGGAGCAAAATCTCTATGATGATGTAAAAAAGAAGTAATATAACAATGGCTAATTGGGGTTTCGCTGTAACTCTATTGTTATTACAATTTATTCTGTAGAAAAATGAACTCCCCATGTAAAATCCGAAAAAGTAAATTTCCTTAAGCGTACCCTATTTTTCAAAGTGTGTACATAAACCATTTATAGACAAATTTTGTATTTTATTGTGAAATACATATAAAGTGAATACATGGATTTACCAAATATATTCAAATTAGTCAATTTACACATTATTAATTTTTCATGACTTATGGAAAGTGAGATAAAATTTTCAGTATTTTGCCAATTGCCTACCGAAATTTAAGGCGAAGGGGATCTGGTTGCACTTTTGGCTATGAAAAAACATATCATAAATTATGGATTTAAATAACATCAGTACTTCATTAGAAGCAGTACTGCACAAAAATATGTACCTGTATGCCATTTGAAGTGTACCTCACAGCCATGCTTTAATTTTCTTGAGTTTATTGTAAATAAGTCATCTTGGTATCATTTAAAGATCCCAGGTATTATCCTGCTCATGACATTTTTTTAATTCAGTGTTTATTTTTTTTAAATAATAAATAAAAGCCTAATGTAGATATGTGCTGATTACATTCAAATTTTCCCAGCTGTTTGTTTGGGCTAAAGAAATAATTATGAGGAGTAAGATATGTTTAAAAGTTAAATTTGTTAAGTTTTGCAGTGTGGTTGAATATGAAGTTAATTTAAGGTAATTTGATACTCCAATGTAAATAAATTGTTTTAATATTTTACTAGCTCAATTTGATGATTTTGGTAACTTAAAAAAAAGAGGACCACCTCCTCCTAATGGTGTTCAAGAGTTTTCTCGCTCAGCTGGGAAGTGTTAATATTTTGTGTGGATTTAAAGTGTATGGGATGAGTTTAATGTAAAATGTTAGACATTATTGTTACAGAAACTGTTTTTAGGTAATGTATTGTTAATTTTGTTTTGAAATTGACTTAGTGACCTGTTTTTTGTTTTTGATTGAATGCGAATGTGAAACAGTACCTCTTCCAAAGATATCTATAACTAATCTCATCTGCGAACATGATTGAGGTTAGGTATACCCTGTTTCTTGTGAATTACATTCACAGATTAGAGCGAAAAGTAATTGTACATATATATATATATACTCCCATTGTTAACATGGCATTGTTAGTTATTTTTGGTATAAAAGAGATCAATTTACATGGAACAGTATTTCTTTGCAATGCATTATTTTAATACTTAATGATCACAGAGTTTTGTAGCCTGCTTCATTGTTAATTTTTTTTTAGTTTTGATGGTTTTATTTTTTAGATAAATGATAGAAGCAAGTATTAAAGTGTTATTGTTATTTACATAATTATATTCTGTTTCTGGCAAAAGTAAGTTAAAGTAATGAATAAGAAAATGTATAGTATTTGGCATATTCACGGCTTTATTATCAGGTGATAGAATTTCAAAATCCATTAAAGTTGCAAGGTATGAAAGAATTTTGTGATTTGTGAGAAGGCTGAAATGTCCTATTTTGGATTTACAAAATATGTTTACGTGTTTTGAAGTTTGAACTTGTTGCTTGGTATTATTTTCTGAAAATTCACTTTAAGCTTAGCAGTGTTAAAAAATTGTAACTTTCAATGGTTGTTGTCCTGAAATTTTAATGTAATGAAAGAAATGAGTTGGTGTTAAATAGGTAGGTTGTAATTAAAAGCAATACATATCAGATATAATGTGGAGTGAATCAAGTACATATCAACGTTTTTAAATTGTTATCAAAAGCAAAATGTTACCCCAACAGTAATTTAAGTGCATCATGTAGAATGTGAAAAATGAGGGTGAAAAGTGTGGATGGAGGGAAATTGAACCTTGATAGTCATAGGTGTAGTAGTAATAATTAGTGAAGGTGATGTTTTTGGATTCATTCAGTTAAAAAGTGTGCATTTCATATTATTTGTTACTTAGCTACTTTATCAAGAAAATTTAGAATGGTCTGAGTTTTTAAATTGGCGGAGGAGTGCAAGTTAGTCTCATGAAGTTTGTGGAAATGAATCGAGATCTTTAAAGTGATATAATTGTCTTATTTTTCAAATGTCAAATGTGGTTACATTAGAAAGATCCACAGAATGATGTGTAAATTTATTTTCAGTATAAATTGGTGTGAACAATTGAACTGTATATGCTTACAAAATGAATCAGGGGGAAAAGGAAAATTGGTGCAGGAACTCTGCTGTTAGATATTCTTTAGGTTACTTTATGGATCATCATGGATGGATATAGATTTATTATGGCAATGTCAAATTTTTGGGAATAAAATTTTTTCTGTAGAACGTTTTCAAGAGATGCCTATGTTACTCCATAAATTCATTGAGAGAAAATCATTAATTATGCTAAATCAAAGCTTAGCCAATAATAAATTAGTAGTCATGAAAGGGTGTCTTAATGTGAAATTATCAGGAATGTTTATCGCCACTGTCACACATGGTGAAGCTGGTAAAGATAGTATTTCAGACAAAATGTTATCAGTTACATAATTAAGCCTAAAAGAGAAATTTATAAGTATTTTTGATATGATATTAATATCATTTTCTGATTTGTTTTAGGTAAGTTTGTACATGTTTACATAAGGAATAAACCTGCCCTCAAATCTCTCTGTCCTGCATTTTTACCCCTCATTTTCACTTCTTCATTGCTTCTTATGAATCCAATCTTTATTACAAATATTTCAGGTCAAAACTCAATTGGTAGTACAGGCATTATTGACATGTCTAAAAAGGCCTAATCTACTCTAGGAGGGTGTATAAGTAATTAACTGTTGTGTGATTGTATGACTGTTAATTTATATGGTCCCATATGACGATGTTAGTCTATCCTACCAATGTTAATTATGTTAAAAAAATATTACAATCTGAGCTTTTGTTACTATGTTCATACATATTAATAACAACATTCATTGTAATGAGTCCATACTTTTTGACACTACCCTTTACTTACCTCTGAAAGCTGAAATTTGTCATTTTAATCCCATCTATATTACAATAGAAGTCATTATATATATAATACTGTACTGGTTGGATAAGGTTACCTTTATTTGTTTTTTTACATCAAATATATTGGTACAAGCAAGGCAATAAAGTATTATTTAAAGTTGTGTGTGTGTGTGTATGTAAGTGAACATTTATAAAACACTTCCTCTATTATTGAGTCTCCTTTTGAATGTCTACCCCAAGAGCAGAAATAAAATTATTGTACACAGCAGTTGTCAGTATTTTTATTATTGCTTGGAAATCTTTAGTAATTTAAAATTAGTTGTGACTATTTAGTATTCTATTTAAAACAAAGAAAAATGTGTAGCGGTATTGAAGTTTGATATTAAACTATTACCATGAATGTCTAGGAACGCCATTTTTAAAAATACTACTTCATGTGAATTAACCAAGTTTCACAGCAAACCAAATATCTGAGAATTATGTAATTCATTATAAAGTGGCAATTGATTTTCAATGAAATGAAATAAATGAAAAACTCCAATAGCCATGAACAGTTTACCTTTCTAAACAAAGTACAGATGAGATTAGTTGGCTAACGCCACAAGTCAGGATGGGGTAAAAGGTAAAAAGGAAAGGGATAATAAAGGTGAATACGAATACGCATATTTCGGCCACAAAGTAGCCATTTCAGCATACTGAAGGTTATTTGTCACGACAACACAAGTCAAAGTGAGAAAGGGTAAGGGCAATCCAAAGTATATATAGTGTAACATGAGGGGGGGGGGGGTGAAAGAGGCTTAATTGAAGATAAATTTTAATATGGAATTAATTAAATAATATACCCAAGTTAACTGCATTTTTACTCTTGCTCTGCTTTTAAGTAAGCCATAAGTACCAACTCACAAAATATGTTCCGATTAGAAGAGCCGTACAGATGTAAAACTCATTACTTGATAAGCATTATAATTATTTGAGTAGTAACTATTGACAACTAGCATGTCACTGTGGCCAAATATGGGTTGCCTTGGTTACAGCATGCCAATTTTCTACAAGAGTTCCCGAATTTCTGTAGCTTATAGCTGTTTTAAACAGTCACTTTTCCAAATCTTTCCCCATGAGGCACAGTGATTACTGTACTAACTGTACATGTCACCAAGGGGAAGAGTAAACTCATTCCATCCACAGTAGAGGAATTCCTCCTATCCCTTGCTTTGAAAACAGTTTCCATACCTCTGTTTCCCTTTGTAATCCCTCCATCCTAGAAAGAAGTCTTTTGTGCCCTACAAAGATATCTGCAACCCTCAAAAAACCTTAACCCATTTCTTCTTCAATTTGTTCCTCAATACATGTCCTCCTCACTCTCAAATTATGTTTCTTCCCAATGGAAAAACAGATAACCCTTAGAGTTCTCTGAAGGCAGATGGATGACTATTAGCTTGCACCCTTCCTGGAAACAGCCATATAGTATTGAAGTGTCGATATTGAATGTGAATGGCTTTTTTCATTCAATAATGAGGCAAATAATAGGCTTAAGAGAAGGAAGTTCCCCTCTTTTGCTTTCTTCTTCACTCTTGAATTGGGAGTTCAGACTGATCATTTAAATGTAACCTTACAAGCCAGTCATGACACTATGAACGTTGAACACTCCCAAATTTCCTCTCCAATTATATGCTGTAGAACAATTAGTGCCTTTCCATCATCTCAATATGGAGTTAGTAGATTAATACTATCCTGCCCACTGTCCCTTGCTTAGCTACCATGGGAAGAAATATTGGTGACTTCAATTGGAGTAATTATATTGAGCCAAGCCAGTGCATTGCAGTGGTGATTAGTAAAAATACCAAACATTTTATTTCGTGGCTTGGAAGTGAAGGAAAATTGAAAGGGAGATCCTTAGAGAAAGATCAAGAGATAAACTCAGGACAAATTAAGTAGGATATAAAACAAAAGCTGTTGGGGGAGGGGGGGTGAGTGATTTAACACTGAATAGAGAAAAATATGGGGCTATGGTAAACCAATCTTAGGATTGAAATAATGATGACAAAGACTGCCATCATTATTTCAAAAAATATCTTCAAGTTTAAGTTACCGTGATAAAGGAAATTTTATTCTAGTTTTCAATGAGTGTAAGCCAAGAAAATGATAGCTGTTTGCAAAAATTATCTCTGCAATGTAATAATACATCTTCAGGTGAGATAAACTTTTATATTTTTTAAGGAAATTAGTTATTAATGTAGTGTTTGTCATGTCATTATTTTTATATTGCCATACTTATGTGTGTGGCATAGAATTCCCCAAGAACCCCAAAATGAAGATGACTATCTATCTATCAACATTTTAAACTTTTTACCCCTTCACCCTCCCTTCCCCTCCTGCTCTGACCATCCCCCAATCTGAAGGCATGTATATAAAATTGTCTTCCATGAAGACCACTTGATGATAACATCCAACATCGAAACCAAGGTCGTTTTCCAAGTAAAGTGCGTGTGGAATCACAAAGTTACTTATGTCATTTCAATGTGTTGTGTAAATTCCATTAAGTTACGCCAGAGACAACAAATTTCATGGTCTGGAATATTTAATGAACAATTACTAGTTCAACCCTCCATTGCAAACACCAGACGCACAAAATCAATTTTAAAGTTTTAAATAAAATGTAAGTTTAAACATTTTTTAAAATTGTCTAACAACTTTAATCTGAAACTACAGGCCCTATATACTACAACCCAATGATTGGTAAATCTGCTTCAGTGTACCTATTCCAGATTTTTCTTGAGTTTTGATTCAGCAATAAAAATATGTACTCAAGTACCTATATTTTGATTATTTACCTACATTAAACGTCATCGATCAGATGTTGGCCTGAAATAGTGTCGTTGGTATGAAACATGTCAGGAATGCACTATACCTCCATTAAAAGTTGCTTTAAATCTTATTTACCTCTCCTGAATAGTTTACAACTGAATCCTGACTCCAATTGTTTTCTGAATAAATTAAACTTCTACTAATTTGTGAATTTAAGTAAATCTGTGTGACAAAAATATCTGAAAATATGACAGCAATTTTTTTACAATTGCCTATACTTTAGCTGCTACACTGTTTTCAATTCTTAATTGATAACAAAGTTGCTTCATTTTTGGACAAGTAACTAAATTTATTTAGATTACCTAACCCTGTAAATTAATATTAAAGGCAATCTATCAGTCTCTAGTTTGATAAGTAACATATACCAATAAGGCCTAATACTTAAGCCTGCCTCAAACCATTAAAGACAGAAATACCAACCCATATGTTTGAGGCTCCTTGGTATTCAACTTTCATTCTAAAGAGTCCCACTACTCCTTGAAATATGTCACTACCAGATGTAAATAATACGGGAGAGTAGAGAATCTAACACTAGATAAAAAATATGGGTTGTTCATTGAAAAAAACACAGCCATTAAATGTGAAGCAAATTTAATATCCAAGTTCTCATCTATCTATAATTATCCACAAAGAGAAACACTCAGTGGAGAATTAAATCATATACTGCAAGAGTGACCTTGAATATCGAAGAGTATCATTTAAGAAATTTCTATTTACAGCCAATAAACAAGGAAAATTTTGTAAAAGCAGATGCCTTTAGCAGGATCTCACAAGTTGTGCAAGGATCTCTTACTTAATTTCTATTTTCAGTGGTTTTAGAATATCACTCCACAAGGAAATTTCCTAGTTTATTAGCAGAATAACAATTTTTCCTGAATAAAATACATCTTTGGTAAAATTGCTATCAAACTATAAGTGAAGACTTAAAAACTTACACATTAGAATACTGTAAACATACTGAGAAACATAGTGCTATTATCCACATCAAATAAAATTTACCATTCACCTGAACAACTTCACAATATAAAGTTATTTATATCCACTTAGGCTGCAGAACATAAATATCATAAAATGTTCTACTGAATGCATACATTATTTTTCCCAGAATTCATAACTAAATGTAGATAAAAATTATTTTAACTTAAATAACTGATTTTGACACATTTTGGTAATGGATGAATTACAACCATATCATTTATAACATTCATGGCAACATAATTCATATAACAAACAATAATCATAACCAGCATTTTACGATAGAGACAATAAGATCACTTTTGGAAAACAATGTAATAGTTAACCATAAGGCTGTAATGGCATACTATGAATCTAATATTATCTCACATGGCAAAAAAACGATGTATATTTATCAAGATGTCTAGCAATACAACAGGTGCAACTTATACATAGTATGTACACTTATCCAGTAAATAACACCTAAATGCCTAATCTGACCGCACTCCTAGGAAAATAACTTCAAAATACATACTTAAATATAACTTCAATATTTACAAAATCAACAGTGAACAGAAACACAAATTACTTCAAAAGCTGGATGAGAAATACACATGTATCTAATATTTGGTGTCATAAGAAAATCACATGTTGCGCAGTAAATTATCAACTGCTCCAGGTCCAAAATTTATGTATATCACACAATGATATCAATGTATAGGAATTATTCTCATATTTGAAATCCACAAATATATGATTTAACTATTGACTTAGAATAACAATCGTGCATTGTTTAAATAGGTACACAGAAAAGGTAGAGCTTATTGAACAGTAATTGTGCCACATATTCCATTGAGTGACATTTTTACTCTTTCACCTAGATCACAAACAATTGACATCATTTGCCTGTAGAATCACTGGTTTGAAATCCTCAAGAGTCCGAGAATACCCTGGTTGGTGTGGATGGCTGCAAATCCATTGTTTTACACACCCACCCAGCAATATCTACCATTTCTGTTTCTGATTTCTTCACCCACTCATCATTCTGAAATGAAAGACAAATCAAGTAGTCTACACAACTTGAAACATTTTGTAATACCATTCATAATAGATTTCCTCTATTACAAAAATTTAGTGGTACACTATGGAGTGAGTTAGAAGACTTTATACTTAGTGACTTCCTACCCCCAACCCATGTCTTCGACCTGTGGTCAGGGACAAATCTCCTAGGGGACACCTGTAGTCATTAGGGGAGGCAACCAAGAGCAAAGAATGAGCCATTGATGGGATGGGAATGGAGGAAGGATGGAGAGAAACTCAGCATAAGCCTACTCTTAACGAAAGGCACCAAAGGGTCCACAGTTTAGCATCTCATTTGACAGCGTACTCACTTAAAGTGCCCTTCATAAAGCACCTCAAGTAGGGATCAGGATACCAATGAAAAAATCTGCCATCTCCTGGATTCAAACCTTGTACCTATGGGTGGGAGTCCAGTAGATTGGCCACCACACCATCCCGATCCCATGACATCTCCTTCCAATCCATCCCCACAACTTTCTCCTTCCCTTCATTTTCATTAAGTTAAGCCTGCGACCATACAATTTAAGGTAAGTCAGTCATTGAATCTAAATTGAGAACCAATTTTTTTGAAAAAATTCAAATACTCTTCATCAACTAACCCAGGTATTTTTTCACTGAAACTTACTGAGTAACATTAACTAATTACTTCACTCAACAATTAACGCTCTCCCTGTTATCAGGAATAATCTTGGATCTAAATAAACTATACAGCTCCTCTTTTATTCATTAAATGACATTTTGTACATGATATCCTACAACAAATAAAATTTCTCAGTCACAAAATATTATTCTTTTAGATAATTTGGTGAATTAGAGCCAGCTTTTTTACTAGACTGATTAATTTTGGAATCACTCATCTTAATAGTTATGATGTGACCCAGCTTGAATTAATAACATAAAAATTAGCAATACTGACTCACCTGTACATGAAAATACTATGCAAATTATTATCTCATGTGATCATTCAATATGAAGTAGTAAACAAACCGGTTAAAAGTCGAAAGGCCAATTTGAAAGCATCAGTCATTTGGCCACTGAAATGTCTTACCATCAATGTCTTTAGATCAGCTCGTTCTGATGGATTTTTCTTCAAGCACCTATCAACAAAGTCTTTGAAACTTGAGGAGAATACCCCAGGAGGAAGCTTTGGAGGGGGTTCATTAACAATGTAGTCCAGCAATTCAAAAATTGCCATAGGCCTTGGTCCATTTGAACCATGTAGGTAGTTGTCTGAAACAAAATCAGAAGAATAATTAGGCAAACCATCAACCTTTTGAATCTGCCACAGAAACGCCAATGGTTCATTCTTATTATTGATTATTGCAGGTGGGCCCAGGACCACCAAACTTAACAGAGAGACAAAACATGTCATTTGTGACCAGTTGTGAATATCAAAGTTCTCTTAAATTATTTTTATCAAATAGCCCTATAATGTAATACTACATGAGTGGTTAAAATGCTGTAGCCATGCCATTCACATACATTTGCATATAAGTTCAATAATGCAGAAGCAACGATACATCAAGTTAGGGAATATTCAAAACACCATACCATAATAATGGACATTTTGAGCACCTAGTTAGATGAGACATTTATTCGATCAGACATCAAAAGGAGTAAGCTCAGCAGCACTAATCTCAACATTAGCCATATGTACTTCAGATTGTGTTTATCTTGGTGTTGAAATGTCCTGAAGGTAGTTTTGGCTAGTTGATTTTGAAACACCAACTATACTAGTCAAAGCATTCATTTACATTGATTTGCTCCCCTTGCCTCTCCTCCCTTTTTGTTTCCACAAATGCAAGGAGCTAAGCACAAGACAGGTACTATATTCCTTAAATATAATGGCCCTCTAAGGTTGATCCACAATAGCCCGTCTATCTTTTACCCAATTATTTGGAAATGAATATCAAATATGATCCCTGCAATTGTCCATCATCCACCAAAATGTTTGCTTTTTTCAATGTTTTCGACAAGAACTTTATGAGCATTATGGGATTCAAACAATGTTACAACCACAGTGAATGCACTAAAATAATTGATGAACAATGAAGCCATTATGTTGAGCTAAAGTTCACCACTTTAAATGAATTTGAAGATATTGACATTCACAAATATTTACTGAAATTTATCGAAAAAAGGGTATGAACATCTCTAGAATGGGATTATTCCAGTATTTCTCAATAATCCTAAAAAATAGCAGAAGTAACTAATAATGGTTTGCATACAATAATGATGATTGCTAGAATCAACATGATAGAATTGACAAAAACAGATCAACTGCAAGATAAATTACTGACATGTATGTAAATGATGCATTCAAATACACAAGAATTCTTGGACCAGCTGATAATCATTATACAATACATAACTTATTTTCTTATAGAAAAATCATCTCATGTTCATACTTATAAAGTTCAAATTCCAATGAACCAGTCATTATGACCAAGGAAATCCTCAGTACTAGCTTACTTTTTACTTCCAGAAATCAGAAAAAGGATGATCACTATCATCATGTACACAAGGCATCTTGAAAATGGCTTTAACAATTACTTATCAGCTATTTAATCACAAATTGTGAGGAGGGTTGACCTAGAGAAATGAAATTTACAAATTAGGACAATTAATATAAACCAATTTCATAGTCCAAACTGTAAAGTGCTCTCTTTAACTACTGCAATTGGTGGGAACTTTGTGCTTAGGGATGCATTTACCATGTACAAAATCGCAGGACAAGCATCACAAACGTGAACTGGAGAATTGTCAATGACAAAGGACTGCTTATTTGGTCAGTATGTACTTGTTTCTGCTTAATAAAAGTCCCTGCCATCACCCCAGCTAATCTGGTCCCACCTCTTCATTCTCTCCCCAGTATTTTAGTATGCATAGGCCATGTTTTAGCAATACTAACCACTTGATGATGCTTAAAAGACAAAAGATGTGTTCATAAATAAATTGTGAAATTTTACTTAGTAGTTTTATCTGAACACACAAAAATAAAATATCACCAAGTCAAGGCTGACAAGAGGGTCAACTATATTATTTTTGGCAGAAATAAATACAGCGTGGAGCAGAATTGACTCCCTAGTTTCAAAATATCACTGAAGAGCACGCAGGTGAATTAGTGGAGTGGGAGTAATGCCCTTAGCTGGGGGAAACTATTCCATTTTCAGTAGTCCCCATGCAGTGCTCTGGTGAACATCAAGGTTTTGTTGTAGAAACGTTCTTTAAGAACAAAGATAGTGTGGTGGCGACACAAAGGGCTTTTAGCAGGTGGTTTGGCCAGCCTCATCATGATAGGGTTCATGATGCTAAACCCATTATGAAATGGATTACTGGTGTACAGGCGACAGTATCTGCACTTCTTAGAAAACCAGCTGGGCAACCATATAATGTGCGGACACCTGAAAACATCATGGCAGTGAGAGCATCCATTGTACAGTCTCCATTGCACTCAGCGCGGAAACATGCTGCTTCTCTTGGAATATCACCCAGAATGGTAAGGCATATTTTACACTTTGACCTTCACTTCCACCCCTACAAGATGATGGCTGTTCAGGACTTCCATGCAGCCTGACACTATGCTCTCGCGATTAAGAACATTTTCACCTCTCCAACTCAGTAAATAAGCAAAATTTTCGTAACTGGGCGACTGATGACCCTCGCAAACTTCACCCGAGACCTATTCATAGCCCCTAAGTGACAGTTTGGTGTGCTGTGTCCTCCATAGGCATTATTGAGCCTTACTTTTTTGAATCTCAAGGTTCAATTGTTACTGTGAACTCTGTGCGCTATTGTGAGATACTGGACAACTTTTTACTCCTCAAAATGGAAGATTATGGTGAGAAATATGACAGAGAAGCCTTGTCATTAGACGTTTTGCTCCGAGATCTCACAGGTTTTAAACCTAAATATGGAGTTAAAAACTCTATAGAGCTAGCCCGAAAATTGAAAGATATTGATGTCCCGGAAAAAGCGAGGCTAGTCTCCTTCGACATTAGCAATTTATTTACTTGCGTACCAATATCGGAAACTTTGCTTAGGGTGGAAGAACTACTCAAGGATTCCACCATTGCCCAAAATATCTCAGACGAATTGGTCCCCCTCATCAAAATGACAGTTAACCAGAATTATTTTAGTTTCAACCACACCCTTTACAGCCAAACGGATGGGTTAGCTATGGGTTCCCCACTGTCCCCCTTCCTAGCCGAAGTCTTCCTCAATTCTGTAGAAGAACATCTTTTTAATGCTGACAATCAGCATAACAAAAACGTGGGCTATTGGTTTCGTTACGTGGACGATATACTATGCCTATGGACCGGAACCAACCGACAGTTAGACTCCTTCCTTAATTTCCTAAACACTCTTCATCGGAATATCTCCTTCTCCATGGAAAAAGACGTCAACGGCACCATCAACTTCCTCGACTTGACAATCACAATTAGGGATAATAGACACGAATTTGCAATTTATAGGAAACCCACATATACAGACCATATAATTTCTAATGATTCCGCACACCACTTTTCTCACAAACACGCAGCCCTCCACTCCATGATCCACCGCCTCCTACACATCCCCCTTTCCCCCAAAAACTTCAAAATTGAACTCGTGAATATCACTAATATAGCTACCAACAATGGTTTCAACCCCAAACTAGTTGACACATTACTACGGAAAAAACAAAAAGCAATGGCCATAAAAAGCATTTTCGTATCTCGGCCCGCAGTATCTAAAGATTTTAAGTGGTGCTCGATCCCGTTTCTGGGAGATCTTTCATATAGGATTTCCAACTGCCTACCCACCTCACTCAAAGCAGCCTTCTACCCACCCATAACCCTCTCCAAACTTCTAGCCAATGGAAAAGACACCCAGGATAGCCTTCTCAAATCAGGCATTTATAAACTGAAATGCGAGGATTGCAACAGCGTTTATGTCGGTCAGACCGGCAGGAATATCAAGTTACGAGTCAAGGAACACGCTAGGTGTCACAAAAATCAGAATAACAACTCTCTCTTCGCCAAGCATTTACTAGAATTCAACCACAGCAGTGACTTTGTCCCAGAGATATTACACACACTCCCAAAAGGATTAAAAATGGACGCTCTTGAGCAATTAGAGATTAGAAGGCACTTGGTGAACCCCAACACGACACTTTGTAATGAGCAATTATTCCCATACCCCTCCCCACTCCTCTCCGAGAAATTAGCCTGGAAATGGTCAAAACAATCCATCAACGCACCTGCGAGCCCCCACCCCCCTCAAATCCTTCCAACCCTCCCCGCCCCCACTCTGTCCTGAGGGTATATATGCTTGCTCTGTTTGTTTTGCAAATTTGTACCTGATGATGCCACAAGTCGGTAAAACGCGTCGTGCCGTATAATAAAATCTGTGGAAAAGTACCAGTCTTTCTTTCTATTTCAACAATGGATATCAATTACTTCCACCAAGTGAAGCCTGAAACAAGAGAATATATTCTATCTTCTTGCTTTACAAATGGATTTCCACTAAGTTTGGCCAAATCGCCCAAACTATCTCTCCAAACAAGAAACTCACATATTTTGTTGGCAAGGGAGGACTGGATTGAGGGATAGGAAGAGTCATGAGGAAGTTTACTAATGTATGCATGTTCTGACCCGACCTTCCACAGTGACATTAGACAATAGTGAAAGGTGGCAAAGGGTGACCCAGAAATTTATTTGGGCATCAGATTAAAAATAAGTTCTAGATTGGAATTGGGCTTCATAGTTATCTTGAACGTGTAGAGATGACGCACATCTGTATATGTATATATAAGCACGTAAAAATTATATATATTGTGTGTAAAAATGCATCTACATCCATACACTAATAATGGTAACAACCAATGAATACATGAAATCATAATTGCCTGCGGCTATATCTACCGCAAGTATACCGAAGATTAGAGCCAGGTGATAGAAACTAAGTCCAAACAACAGAAAGATCAAAAAATATACAAATTTTACAAGCCTACACAATATGCCACCAAATTGATTTCTCGCTATGATTCGTTAGTCAAAACGAAATATAGGTTTGTGTGCCCTTATATTTGCAATATAAATTAACTTTCAACAAATCAAATATAAAAAAATACAAGAATGAACAAAATAGAATTTTCATTTTCTTTGCTTTGTTAGTATCAATTAGCTTTCAGCTGTTCTAGACACCCTCCAACATCTATGAAATACACCCTCCAAGTTCCGCCAATGTGGTGATTGTTTCAAATCTGAATTGAGTTAAGCTCTTGTAATTTAGAGTTTTCACAAGAAAATTACCCATGGAGAAGAAAATCATATACAGCGATGTTTAAGCTAGAAGTAATCAGTTTCTTGAAAGAAAAAGCAAATCACGAGGCTGACAGGATTTACCCATTAATAAATCTTTTAAATCAAAGTTACGTTCTACTTGGGAAAAGTGGATGTCAGGTATGAAAAACTACACAGAATCAGGTAGGATTAAAAGTGTCTTAAGAAGAAATAAGCTGGTGGATCCCGGCAAGTTAGCAGGATGCCAGACTGACTTGTGTAAAAAATGAATTTGAAGAAGCTTTTTTCAAATATATTTTCAACACCAGTACTAGAAGATGAGTAAGAGTTAACTTCGGAGAGTGAGCTCGGTGATCTGTCTGAAGAGATAATTAATGCACTTAATTCATTTAATTGTGATTCAGGTGAGGAATTTCTTGGATTCGAGTGCTCTACCTATCCTATCATATTTATTTGTATACGTATATAATACGACGTACTCTACGTATACATGAAGTACTATGTATTAGAATAAAGAAGTACTACATATTAGAATTAATGAAGCATAGAAATTATATGTTTCTTCTTTTTCTCATGGATTTTTGAGATGAAATAACTGTAAAAGTAACAGATCTGTATAAAATAGAATCCACTTAGAAAGGCATGCTTCCAGACCAATTTATTTTTGCAAGACTCTTCTTTAAAATATTGTACACATAAGTATGTAAATGTTTGGATTTTTTAAATTTTTATTACAAAACACACATCACCATTTTTTTACCATCTGAACATTTTTGTATAGATAATGCACGCGTTATCAACGGGAAAATACGGTAATTCTCCAGTGATCAATCATAACAATTGATCAGGATTTTTTTTCAAATGCAAAGCAGGAAAAGCTACAAAAAATGATCATCCAAAACATTCAAAATATTTGCACTTTTGATTAAAACTTTACAAATTTTTGACGAACTTCAACTGAATAGTTTTTTTGTCTCTAGCTTCAGGGTTACAGTGAATTTAAGTGTCCACTACATTTGAAGAGTTAAAGAATAGTCAACGCACAATTCATACTTAAACACAATTTTTTGTACTGAAAGTATAAAGCTTAAGCTTTTGGAACATTTCTATTTCATAATGTAGAGAAAGACACTGATATTACGCAATGATTTAACTAAAAAAAAAATATTTTAGAAGCTCAATAGCTCCCCTTTCACTTTTCTAATTACTCAGACCCTCTCATCCCTCGACCTGCATTGTCTGTGCTGGACAGCTCCTTACAATAAAAAAAACCATAAACACAGTAATCAACCTGAATGTCGGTTTGGTAGGTGATGGTGGAGTTCACCCAGTACTAAGCCCAAAGACATGTGAAATTCACACATCAAGGTAGGGGGTGCAGTTCCTTTCCCTGTGCTGGTTATGGTTTCCCAGGAAAATCTGGTACCCGAAAAATCACATAGCTTGGGTGGAACTGCAAGTCTCCAGAGTGCCTTGCCCGGGAATCGAACCCGGGCCCTCCGGTCAGTAGTCCAACGCTCTACCCCCTGGACTACCACAACCCATTCGTTACAATAATGAAGCACTAAAATGAAATCCAGAAGATTACCAAGTCCTGTCTTATAAGGAACTTAACACATTTCACATAAATTATCACACTTTTTATCAATACTGTAAATTTTCTTTACATCTTGTTAAAAAGGACAAACAACAAATCATGATAATTAAATGTTTCATAAAATACCATGTGATGTAGCACATAATATGAACAAAAGGAGAAAGATGTCTCACATCATTTTGTTTTTATTTTATGGTCTTGCTCAATTCTTTCAAACTGTTATATGGAAAAAATAAATTATCAAACAGGTTAGCTCCATTTTATTCACTCCGTGGTTGTGAATTTTCAAATAGCAGTACCAGAGAATAAGAGAGAAGCAGTTTGAATTCAAATTAATTTTATATGCCTTACTAATACGTCATGCCCAACTGAAAGGAGAAAAGAGGAAAAAAATATGTTATGTCCCACATTCCTTTTATCTTATAATTGAATTTCACAGCAAAAAAAAATGGGGGCATAACATATTGTAGGAATTAAACTGCCATCCCCATTTTACCTCCTGTAGCTACAAAAAATGAGGATGTCCTTCTAAAATATGACTATATTTTAAAAATACATCAAGAGCGAAAATAGGGATTATGATGGTTCTTCATAATTACTAAGTATTTTTAAAATTGGGCCTTTATAACATGCCAAATGAAGCCATGAAAAATGTACGCAATGCATAGTATTTAAGAATATATGTAGTTAAGATAACAACATACTGTGACTAGGAGAGCCAGGTCCATGCACATTTGACATAACATCAGGATCATCCAAACGCCTTGATCCAAAAATTGCATTCAAAGTGTTATTATCAGGGGGAGGAATAGGATACATTCCAATGGCCATTTCTACGAGAGACAGACCTAATGACCATATATCACTCTGGACTGAATAATGAGTTCCTTGCAACCTCTCCGGCTAAAATGCATGGAATCAATAAAAGACAATCATTACTCACAATACTAAGTAAATCATAAATACAAGTTGAAAAAGCACACTTCACACCTATTTACAAAAAGGGCAATTTCATTGATACATGAGGGGAGATCAATGCAGTTAGATTTAAGCAACTGAAATCAGTATATATAATTTTATTCCAAACTTTTGAACACACATAATATAGGATATATAGTAATGATAACAGAGGCACTAATTATGAGTCAACTCCATTACAATGGACTCTAATGAAAAACAAAATTCAATGTAAAAAGGTTAAGTCCACATACTGCCATTCTCTAAAGTACAAAAATGCAAATTCATCTGATTCTTATATTAATTTTAAATGCTAGATACTATGATCCAAATTCATGGATCCCAAACATCACAATGAAATGGGATAATAATAATAATACATTTATTTATGCCTGCATTTCCACCGTTCCCAAATTTGGTTGTGGTAATTACAGAACCATGAAGATTTGGACGTTTCAGGAATATGTTTTTGTCCAAAATGCTTCTGTTATGAAAAATGATTTAAGCAGCAGGGTTTTAAAGAACCCAAATAGTCAAAGCTGGTGCTCATGCCTTTCTGAATATTTAATAATCATGAATGGCCCAAAAATGATAGAAATAGTATTGCCGTTTCTAAATTTAATAAATTCAAGCAAATGAAAGGCATTTTCCCAGAGCTTAGATTATTCTCATCCCTTAAAAGTCAGTTCATTAATTCTTACAAGCTAATTAGGAATAACGAAAAACAAATTTCATAAATTTATTGAAAGAGCTGGATGCTTGACTAAATAAACAATGCACAACTTCTAAAGTGACTGCCTTATTTTATTGTTATCAGTTTACCTTCTCATATTAAGTTCAGGCAACTTCATGCTATGGAGGAATTTTCATTTGTTAAGACACATTTTTATGAATATGTTATTATTTAATTTATTTTGACATTGTAATGTGGCCAATTCAACTTTGGCAAGGCCACGGCTGGATTATTAAGCACCACCTACATGAACAACACTTTAAATCTGTATATTTATCCAAAAACCTTCACATTTTCAAAATGTCCAAAAGACCAAAAAGACCAAACTACTCATGATGTAATTATTATTAGATAATCTACTGTTTTAGGTAGGTTTTGGATGGACACACATGATAAAAATACATTCCTTCGCCCCTTCTAACTAAATACAGCCAGACATTGAACAAAGTCCTTCTTTAACTCTGCATACTTCCTTCCTCCCTTCATTCCATCCAATCTGCCTGTTCCATTTCTAAACCTTTCCTGCATGCCTAACATTGCACCACAGTCTTCAAAATCTCATTGCCAATTAACATACTCTGAATCCATCTTTCCTGCCTCCTCCATCCATTTTGCCTTCCCCATTCTCCACCATACCCACATTTATAAGTCTCCAATTTAAGTCTACCACCTTATTTCAATTACCATATTCCCTGCAATGGACAAAGCTCCCAATCAAGTTTTTCAAAATGTTTTCACAAAATCCTTAATACCCCAGTCAACAACTTCCTCCTCTTTTTCAGTTTCTTCACCAGATGAACTTCTTCTCCTTATGTCCCAAATACTTTTGACTATTTGGTATGAAACACTTCAAAGATAGATAAACTGTTCCAACCACTACAATTTCTGATCTCCTACTGATGCTTAACTTAGCTTTCCTCTTTCTCTAAAACCTCATAACCTTTATTTTACATGCATTGATTCACACCCCATACCTATCACTGAATTTCTAATAGACCTGAAGATGATGTAATATATCGAAACCCGATCATACAATGAAACTTATCTTGAGGAAAATTGCAAATATCCGCTCTTTATTGTAACCTTTCATTCCTGCCTCCCTCATCATTACTTATGAATATATTTTGAAAAGAACAGATGACCTGGGTCATCTCCTTATCACATCTTGAATAGTAATGTCCATCCCAACCCTCCTTACCATCTAAATACACCTGAGAAGTCTGATATGTAAAGATTGTGGCTAAGTTGTCTATCCCTGCAACCTACTCCTATTTCCTGCAATACATTCACTATTTCTTGCCAATTTAAACCATTTGCCTTATTGAAATTTAATTTAATCCTTCTTGAAATTTATGAAGCAAACAAATGCATTCTGATTGAATTCTATGTTCTCTTCTGGTAATGACCTAATTACTACTATGGAATCACACGTGATTATCCCTTTTCTGAAACCAAACTGATCATCCGTTAAGTAATCAATTTCCCTGCTCTCCATCCTGTTGATGATCCTGAGAGCTGCATGTGATGCCGCTTAATGTTTTATAGTCTTCACATATGGCTGCCTTTTGCTTTTATGGGATGGGAACTAATATGGATCTGAAAAAATCTTGTGGCCAATTTCTTCCATCATAAATGCTACAAATTAGTCCATAAAAACTCTTCCTCCCATGTAATCCAAAACCTTAACATACTTCCATGGGCATGTTATCAGTGCCCATGGCCCTACAAGGGTAAGGTGAATTGTTCTTAGCCTGACACAGAGATGGCATTCCAATCAGCAACAATTTACAATTCCTGCCACGGTGCACATTGCAATATTTTGTAAGACAAGTTTCAACTTGTTTTCTCAAGTAGTTTGTTCACAAATATTGTTTCAGTAGACATCTTTCATGTTTTTCATTCAAATGGAAAAACTTGAATTTTGCGTGGTCATCAAATTCTTTGTTTTGGATGGATTAACCCCTAAGGATAATCATCTGAGGTTGACAAAAGCGTACAGTGACTCTGCCCCTTCAATGTCAACCATTTAAAAGTGGGCAGCTGAATTTAAACATGGTCATACATTCCTCTTAGATGACCCACATGAAAAATGACCAAAAACCACAACCACACCAGAAACCATGGAAAAGGTGCAAGATATAGGGTTGGACGATAGGCGATGTGAAATTGAGTGAGATAGCTAAGGTCATGGGGATATCAGGAGAGGGTGTGAAACATCTTGCACAAAGAATTAGAGATGCGAAAGCTCTGCGCAAGGTGGGTGCCACATTTGCTGATTGCTAATCAAAAGCAAATGCGCTAACAATTTTCCTGGCCATGTTTGGATAGATTCAAGAGGGAGACAACTGATTTTGTGCTGCAACTTGTCACCATGGATAAGTCATGGGCCCACCACTACATGTCAGAAACAAAACAGCAGTTAAAGCAGTGGATGGAAGCCTGTGGTTAAGTACCTAAGAAAGCAAAGTTGACTGCATCTGCCGGAAAGGTCATTGCCAGTGTGTTTTGAGATGAGAAAGTGACCCCTGTCAATTGATACCCTGAAAAAGGCAGAACAATTACAGGCGAATATTACTCAAACCTTCTTGACCAGCTGTATGCCAAAATTCGCAAGAAGAGGCCTGGCTTGAAGCAGAAAAAATCACCTTTCACTATGACAACCTGCTGTCACCTGCTCACAAAGGATGGTTGGGTGATGAGAATACTACGGGATTTGGGGTACAATTTGCTTGGTCATCCCCCCTATTCTCCTGATTAAGCACCCTCAGATCTGTTGCCAAAGTTGAAGAAATTTGTTTCGGAGAAGCACTTCAGGTCCAATGAAGAAGTTGAGAAGGCCTTAGATATTTTATCAGCCTTACAGACTTACTTCCGTGAAGGAGTACTGATGTTGGAGAAATGCTGGACCAAGTGTGTTGACGTCAAGAGAGATTATGTAGAAAAATAAAATAATTCTTTAACTAAAACGAAACATCAAATTTCAATAATTCCTAAACTGAAAATTGCAGTTGGTCATTCTCAGCCGGAGAACTTGTCACCTTCCTCTCATATTAGATTTCAATTCCCTTAATGCCTTCATATCTTGCCATCAAGTATGCCTGGGCATAAGCTATGCTCCCATTTTCACTTTATGTGTCTAAGCTTGCTCGCCTAATGTCTTCACCATATAGTTCGAATATATTTTCTTTCCATCTCCATTGAACCTTTCCTGATTCAATAAATAAATTTTTCTCATACTTTCCTTCCATAGTATGTATAGATTTCACCTTCTTCCTGATTATGCTTTAACTTTTATAGACAGAGCACCAATTTTACCCTTACTTTATTACATCTTCCTCCTTCAACTTGTCTTTATTATTTTTTTCCTCCTATTTTCTTTCTTACATTCAAAATTATTTTTCAAATAACATATGCACAAGTTTCAGGATATTAATAAATATATCCACATTGAGTACTGGTATGTTTTAACTTACCGACATATAACTTCTGGTACCAACAAAAGAATTTGCCATTGAATCAATTAGTTGACCAGACACACCGAAGTCACATATTTTTATCTCTCCACGGCTATTTACAAGAATGTTGCTAGGTTTAACATCACGGTGCATGATTGCATGTTTATCTCTGAGATAGCTTAAACCTTTTAATACCTGGAAACAACAGAAATTGTTAAAAGACGACCAAAACAACATTATTAATAATGAAAACTACAGAGAACATCACTCACAGCATAAGTGATTTTCCCTAAAATAGATTCTGGTATTCTCCCAGCCTTTTTCAGAATTAGATCCAATGAGCCACCATCCATGTACTCCATGCAGATGCTTATTTCACCATCACTGAAAAATAATTACAGACATGAACAATAATTTTAATCATCATAGCAGAAATAATTAAACTACTAATATACACATGTGTTGGTCAAAAAACCAACTTTATTCCGAATTATCAGATAATTGTAACTGCGCATACAATAATACTATTTTCACCCTAAAATGTCTGCTCAGTATTCCTAAAAATTTATTACATACTATGATAACGATTAATAGGTATTTTTCACCAAATTTCTTGTCTTTACAGCAAATATCCCATGAAATTAATATCTTTGGGCTGTTTTGAGAGGAAAAACCCATTTCACTTACGGGTTGTTAAGCATCTGAGCTACAGAAATAGGCAAGGTAGCTACTTCAACAATGATATGATGAATTTAAAAATCCAAATATTTCTTCTCAATGCATTCACTCCTAATAAATAAACAATTACAAAAATCATCCTTCTGTCACAGGTTTGCACAAATATAAATAGGAGAATGAAATTTCTTAAAGCATATTTTCTTCTTGATTCTTCATAAGTTAGTAGAGTTCCCTTAGGGATGGTAATTGAAGACTATTACATCACCTTGAACTGCTGCAGCACTTCTGAAGTACAAAAACATCTTTGGCATGCATTATTTCCTTGTCCATCATTTCCTTGTCCATCATTTCCTTGTCCATCACCCGATACTTCTACCCATCACCCAACAATGTATTCCCTTCCTCTACCTTTCTCACCTACCCATCATTCTGCTCTTACAACCTTCATTTGATACTACACTAGTCCTCATGATACCCTACAACCACATTTTCTGCCTTCTTCAAACTTCCCTCAACAATTTCTTCATTTCTCAACCATTTCCACTCATTTTGATTGAGAGAAAAATTAGTGCCATGGCCAGAAAATCGTAAAGATACCAAAGCCATGTTTCGCGGAGAAAGTAATCAAGGCATTCCAAATAACATGATATGGCGTTCACAATTAGGAATTTCATTTAACTATTGATATTTAATCAGAATTTAAAGCTGTCCTTTTTTCATTCATTGAATCAAAATCTCTTATTTCACCCATAATTTCAAAGGTTCACTCAACCAGATTCAACAAAATCCAGACTCAAGTTTAATAATTAGGATTAATGGGATTAAAAATTGCGAATTCAGAAGGATGTCATGTGTAGAAACTTTATAAGCAGCTTAATGCTCTTGCCAGATGCCTTTCCATGTCAATACCTCTTTTTTGACTTTGCCTTCACCAAATTACCCTGAAGAGTTTTAATGGTAAAATAGTAAATGAACTCAAGGCATTTAGCATAACCCACCAGAAGGCCATTAACAAGTTTCAGTGAAAAAGTTTTGATTACTTACCTATAAAATGCACCATAGAACCCAACAATATGGGGTGAGTTACATTCATGCAAAACCTTTAGTTCTCTTATTATTTGTTTTTTAATAGCTGGCTTCACTTCAAGGTGTATAAGCTACAAACCAGAATATGAAAGAAAAATTAAAAACTCACATCAGAATGACCAATAATCTAGCTTAATATTAAGTATCTAATAAGATATTAGGTAAATGAATGTTTTGAATTATAACCCCAGAAGTGACTGAAATTGTAATTTTTAGCAGAAATACGTTGCAATAACATGAGAATACCGAATACACATAGAAATCAATTTTCAAACCAAATCCATTGTCTGTTATGAAATGAATGTCCCACCAAGTACTCCCTGAAATAATTTCTTTACAATTAATACAAACTTATTCCCTACTAATCCAATTATAATGTTTATGCTCCTGAAGGAGCTGGAATTATCTTATCTTTCAAGAATAATACTTACAACTGCATTAATCACTACCTTTTTCCAAGCTATTTGACTAATAATCTTAACATTATACGCTAAAAGCATATAAAGAACAATGAGTCTACTCTCCAATTATAACCACAACCACAATATATTTTTATATTATTATAATAGGTTATTCACCAGTTACGGCGGGTTATGGATGGACACAAGCTACCAAACAGTACAGTGACAATCCCCTTATGTCTCCTAACAAATACAACCCAACACTGCTAGGACACATTTTCACTACGGAGTCTATCATAAAAATTTTGGGAATTACAACAGAGTTGGTTACCTGTTGCCTTCCTCAAATGTGTTTTTAACGTGCCACGTCACTGGGGTCAGACACCTTTGCAAGCCACCTCAATGAGGAACAGACGCTGCGTTTACTCATTTCATCTGGCTCTTCTCCCTTGACCCTACCAGGAGCAATCATTTTGACACCTGCCAGCACAGCTCTAAGGCTTTGCATGAGCCCTTCCACCAATTCACGGGTTTAGTTCATAATAATGACTTTAAAGAATATCATAATAGATGATAAAACATAACTATAAATACAAACTAACATTACCTCCAATGAAATGGAACTGCTCAACTTTTACCATACCTATGAACATATCCCCCCCCATACCTCATCCACATGTATTTGTAGGCATTGCACTGAAATATACTAACGCACTAAAAGGCCCAGGCATTCCACCAAAGCCCTTTCCATGCACCGAACATCCTCCATCTATCATATCTTTTCTACAAGCACTTTTATTTTTCCCCAATTTAAATTTTCTCCAATCTATACTGTTCATGCCCCCTTTCCACCTCTGTATGCACCTTTCTCTACTTCATAATAATAGCAATAATAATTTTAATAGTTCCAGTGAGGAGTGATACCTTGGTAAGCTAAACTATTAATGTGGATTTGCAAGGTTTCATAAGCTTATGTTCCTCACGATGGAAAAATGTCACCAATGGAATCCGGAAATAGTCAGCTAAAAGATTTGCTTCAGTTGAGCTTAATTAAAAACTAAAATTAAGTGAATACATATTGACCAAATTAAACTAAGAAAAATGTTGGGTGCACAGCCACTTTTTCTAGCAAAGAAAGATGAAAATTTCAAACTCTTATGAATACCAATTAATCATTTACAGCATTCTGTACAAGCATCAGTTTAACAGGAGAGACAGACACCACAGAGCAACATTTATGTAGTACTATTTTACCCCCAGATGATCCAGTAAGGAATTATAACTATTTCTTGCATGAATATTTTATATGAAATTAGAAAAAACACCCCAAGACCATGATTTAATTTTCATTTACGTTTGGGAGTCACAAAGTTAAGAAAGTTCATACTAAGACAGCTTCTAATACTCAGTTCACACGCTTCAAGAGACAAGTGAAGACCTTATTAATACCAGGTTGAAGTTTATTGGGTACATAGATGCGATGTTTTAGAATTAAATAAATGTTATAAATTGGATTAAAAAATTAAATATTGTTACAATAACTTTATTTCGAGATAAGCATGTTCAGCAATCAGAATGGATTAGAAAAAAAGTAGGAGAGCCAGAGCATGGGCCATGTGAATGGGCTTAAACCCACCCATCTACGGCTAGAAAGATCTATTAGGCAAGAAAAAAATCAAGCAACATTCTTTCACATCGTGTAAAATTGATACTCTAAGCCAGTTGACACCCAACTAGCAGCATGCTTCCCTTACTGATGAACCAGACTGAAAAGTTACATACTTTGAGTACGGTGTATCTCTTAAGTTCAAAAAAATGGTTACCATCAATAATGCTGTCTTTGGAGACACTATTTTAACACTTAAATATATGGCCTACGGTAACGCATATCAGGTCATATTAAAAATATCACAAAATTTGTGTATAAAAATTAAATGTATCATAAATTACAAATTGTACTAGAAAACTGTTCCACTGATATTAACAATTAGTTCAGGTACTTTCAGACAGTTGACATTTGCAGAGTATTTCTATTTTTTAATAATGGCATTACTTAAGGTCCGTCACAGCAGTCATTAGTTTTATCCAACTTAAGGTACGCATTTGTTTAAAAAAACTAGGTAAAACAGCGGTAGGTGGTAGCCCCTATGAATATTACGAACGATAAATCTTTACTTAAGGAAAATTACACGCTTCCGCAGAAAATATTACTGCTCAATACACAGTTGTAAGAATCTTGGGCATTTCATTTACCACAAAAAGCTGGATTTTCCCTAACGCTTATAGGTAAATACATCTCTTACCTTTCGAGCCATTATAAGTCCACTAGGTCGATGTCTAACTTTCATTACCACGCCTCCATTTCCTGCCCCTAGTTCTCCAAGTTTTTCAAAATCATCATCACTTAGTTCCCCAACTTTTTGTTTCTGACATAGAAAAAACTCCATTCGCTTCCTCTGAGTGTCATCCATCTCCAATTCTTCCAAACGCTCTTGGAGAGCCTCGATACTTGTTTTACCAATGTTGGTGCTTTGCCTGTTGAAAATGGATACTGTTCACACAACCAAAACTGTTTCTATACCTACTATAATAACTACAGAAATCAGTGGGATAAGAGAATTTGTACAAAATACCGATTGGAGCCTCCGGTCCCAGAAGACGATAATTTCTTACTGAAAGGGAAGGGCGATTATTTTAATTGTCATTGACGCGTAAGAAAAATTAACACAACACAGCTCACAACAGAAGAGACAATACCAATACTTACTCGGAAACAACCACCGGTTCGACATTCGTAGGGGTAGCTGTTGGATAAATCGGTTCGATGGGATCAATTGATCCTGGAGGAAGAGTTAAATTTAATTTGTTTTTCGACATTATTTATGTATCTAATAACCGCACGTTAACCTTTAATATAAGAACAGGATACGGAAATGGCAGAATGTTTTCTGACGAATGCAACTAAGATTTCGAGAGATTTCTTTGTCTCTGAACTCATAAGTACTCAGCCTGAATACTGCCCACTCAAAACTAGACTCTCTAACTAAAATTCAGACTAATACATTTAGGTACTTCAGACAGGTAGCTGGTGTTTCTGATGGGTTGTACGTGGTTTCCTTGTTTTAACGTCAACATAGAGGTCCTCCATGCCAGTGACGACAGCGCCACAGTACGACGAAGAATATTTTTAGAAACAAAAGACAACGAAAACGCATTTGCGATATTCGTGGAGGGTTGTGACGTCCTTTCCGGTGTGATTGAATAGTAGGTAAGCACATGAGGTTATGTTGAATTTCATCTATCGGCATCTTATTTTTGTGATACGATAATTTGTATTTGTTTAGTGTAGTTTTTCCCATTATTTTAGGCAATTTACATTTCCCCTTCTAGTTCAGTACGAAAACACGATGGTGCCGATTGAATATATATTTTATATGTTCACACTAACTTATGTTGTTTATATTATAGATTACAAAAATGGGGAGGTATTCACATGAACCGGACAATGCTACTAAATCTTGTAAAGCTAGGGGTTCCAACCTAAGAGTGCATTTTAAGGTAAGGGAGAGATATCACCGAACGCATTAATGATGGTGTAGCATGAGAAACTAAGGAGTTCCATTTTTATTCTAGAATACCAGAGAGACAGCAATGGCCATCAAGCGCATGCCTTTACGGAGAGCAATTCGCTATTTGAAAAATGTTGTTGGGCATAAGGAGTGTGTTCCATTTCGAAGGTACAACGGCGGTGTCGGACGCTGCGCCCAGGTATTTACTCAAAACTGTGCCTACAATGGTCTAACTTTTTGATGCGTTACTGATATTAGTCATACGTTGGGCTTTTTTGATGTAGCATTTCCTGATAACCGTGATATAAATTTTTTTTAATTGTGAACAGGCAAAGCAGTGGGGTACTACCCAGGGCCGATGGCCTAAGAAATCCGCCGAATTTCTCCTTCAGCTATTGAAGAATGCCGAGTCAAACGCAGACTATAAAGGACTGGATGTCGATCGTTTGGTTATAGATCACATACAAGTGAATAGGGCCCCTGCACTCAGAAGACGAACATACAGAGCTCACGGACGAATAAATCGTAAGTTACCCCAAAGAAGGGCATACTGAAGGGCATCGATGTTAATGTTTCCGTTGTATGTGTATACCTGGCTGGAAATGAGATCTGAGAGTGAGTTCGTAAAGATTTTGAAGTTTTAGGTCCCCTTAGGTTATCTTGACATTTCGCCTGTATATTGACACTACCTAACCGTGTAAATATGTGCATGCTGCTATTGAGTTAAATTATCGTGCATGTGGGAAGGATTTTAATGGGACCTCAGATATTAATTCAGAGCTGCTCTATGACAAGACTCGTTCGTGCCAGTGGCTTAGTACGTCACTTTCGGAATTTGGTGTAGCGGAAGTAATTAGCCTGGAAATGTGATGGAACGCTCCCCTAAAAACTACTACTACGAAGTAAAAATGTCTCTTGCGAAATTGCACAATTATATAAATTCCATTGAGAGTCTTGACGGTTAACCAAGCTATTGGCTATAACTGCTTTTGGTGAAATGTCTGGTGTTATTTCAACACATTTTTATAACATTCCGAATTTCCAGTTTCACACTATTTAATCAAGTTCTGCTAGACTTGTACCTCAAGAACAAAATTGAGCTTCGGCATGTGAAGCTTGGTCCTCCAACCCAGCTTGAATCGTACCTGTATGTGCTTTGGAGGTGACTCAAGGCATGGCGATTCGATCGTTTGTGGGTATTTTATCTCTAAAAGCACCTGGGACGCTAATCCACAAGTTCTTCAGAATTGCGTGAAATTACAGCTTGATTTAAGGTGCACTACGCTCTTATTTTATATGCTTCGCTATTCTGTTGGATGTTATGCATTATTCTCAATTACTTGTTTTAAATGTGTTTATCTAAAGCTACAGTAATAAGGAAAAGTATCCAAAATGAGTATGAATCGTTTGTTTTATTATGAAACCATCAATAAATTCACCATCAGCCATTAAATAAGTTGAAATGATGCTTACGAAGATGAGCACAAGAAGCACTGCTTCTCAACTTATTTGCTGTTTTTGCATGAAAATTGTTCTTGAATAAAAATTACAAGAGATACGTTGATTTAATCAAAGCTGCTTTCAATTCCTAGAAATGTAAATTGTATTTCAATTTGATTAATTCAACAGATTGATTCAAAACATAAGATTCAATTTGAAGTGAAAAGTATGATTCCTGTATCAGAGGATTGAGGATTTATTTTTATCGTGTAGTTGTGCTGTCTTATGGCCTATTTCTGCTAGATTTGTTAGTTATTAGCTCGTAATGTCATGATCCTGCCGAAATGAGTGTGAACAGTTTTCATTTTCCCTCTTGTCAATTGATAACCCGCGCATGGTCAAGTTTGTTGTCTTAGTAAATTATTCCTAAGACTACCTTTGTGTGTTTCCACATTGATTAATTCGTTGTCTCTCCTATGTTGAAATGATATCAAACTCTTCTAAAGAGAAATCCAAGTCAAGTTGGTTACATTTTTTGTCTTAAATCCAAATTTACTCTGTGGTTAACTTTTAATATGTCTTAATGAACGGAATGCCAAACTTTGTGTTTATGTCCTGGCGCTATGCCCTCAGCCATTAAAAAAATTTAGTCTAGTAAGTCCTTGTTGTAGATTAGTGAAGTCAAAAATTTCACTCGATTTAAAGGAGAAAATGAGCTCGTGGAGTCCATACTTTTCTATTTTGCAAGCACTTATAATTAAGTATGGGTTAATTTAATAATAATTCTTTGGAAGTAAAATCCTTTCAAGCATCAATTTCTATAAACCTATATTGATAGAATTGAGCTCTTACGGCTATTAGTATTGAATAAATGTAAAACTCCAAGAGCCGTAAGCAATTAAAAGTTCTGTTAAACTGTTTACGGATATTGGAGTTTTTATTTTATAAACCTAATTTGATTCTATGTGTACTTGTAATGTTAACTCATTTTTTTCATGTTTTAGCATACATGAGTAGTCCCTGCCATATAGAAGTGGTTCTCACTGAGAAGGAGGAAGTTGTCACAAAGGCAGCCGAAGAGGAACCTGCTAAGAAGAAAGTGTCAAAGAAGAAACTCGCTAAGCAAAAGGAAAAAATGTTGAGAGATTAAACAAATCTCGCAATTTAATTGTAACGAGTTAAAATAAAAATTTCCAAGGTTGTTTAAATGTTTTCTTGCAATTCCACGTTTTGTGCACAAATTTTGTGGTAGTTCCACCCTAGCAATGGGTTGTTATGGGTAATTTACATGTTTTACATTATTTACTTGTATTGTCATTGATTGCTGTGGCACATCTTGCTACCAAATTGATGACACATGATATTAAGGATCTTGTGGAATTTCACTCTAATTGGCAGTCTTTTCTCTATTTTTGAGGTTTCACATTGATTTTTTGTGCACTGTAGAATATATTGGCGAATAAGCATTTTTTTTATTTTACATTTCCTTGTTGCAGGTGATAATGTTAAATATTATTTAGGCCTTGTGTGGGTGGCCATTATGTAAAACTTGTTTTATATGGTAAACCATTATTAATTTAAGGATGTGTTAACTGCTGTGGTGTGGCATGAGCCACTGGTTGACTGGGTACCAGGGCAGACTGCAGGAAATTTATATCCTTGCCTTCTGACAGAAGATATACTAATTCCCCTGAGGATTCAAATGAAGTTAGACAGAGTGGCAATAGTGCTGTCATGAACTTCATAAAAGGTTGCCAAACTGATAAAAGAAAATTTGCTTGGGGTAAGGCCAAGGACTGAAATTTGGATTAGTTCTTGCATGTAAAAGTAAATTGATAAGGCTCCACATCATAAGAGCATCTATTGATTTGTGAAAGGCATCTCGCCCAGTGTTTGCCCTAATGTTGCCTGATGATTGAGTATATCAATTTTAATAGACTAGATGCCAAAGTTTGAGGTAATCATCTTACCCTTTACGGGTGATGATTCTACTGACCAGATTGAAATTATCGTGTGGTCTGGAGGCAAACTGGGAAGTGTCCATTGATTGCTTGCAAATCATTACCTAAAAAGCAGCCTTCAGCACTAGGGTGTAGGCAAGGAAATGACTGCTTAGTGAAGAAAAAGATTAATGCAGGTGTCCCTTTTATGCATTAAGGGAAATTTTCTTCAAACATAAAGGTGGTAGCTATGAAGATTGAAAAGCTCATGAAAGTGTTTCTTATAACCTTGAAAAATGTTTGTGAACTTTCAGATGGATAGTTATATGGTCATGTGTACTACTTGATAAAGCTATTAGGAGCCCTACTCCCTGGACAAGAGTTTAAAGATAGCAATCGGTAGGATCTGATGACTCCTAATTCTTACTACATGCTGACCTTATGATGGAGCATGAAGAAAGAATCAAGTGTCCCCAGGAAATTTCCTGGGGGAAAGCAAAGACTGATTCTTTCTTTGGGCTTATGAAATTGATTCCTACAAGTATCAGCCTCAAATGTCTCTCAAATCCTCTAATGGAGGTTTTTAGAATAATTCACTTGATGTAACAGAAGTGCATGCTAATGAATTATTCGAGAAGGTGATGGGCATGTTAAATAAGATGCCAATGAATAGACTGACATTAGCTCTTAATTGTGGAAAAGAAATGCTGGCCTTCAATACAGTTGTTGTAAACCACCTTAATGGGTTGACCACCAGCATTTGCAGGTCAGCAAAGACACAAGTTTTTTTCAGAAAGAGACAAGACTATTAAACAGGATAAATGCTCTATCATTTTAATTGAGAACTTAGAGAAGTGGAGCTGGTTTTGTGTAGTCAAGACAGTAAACCACAAATTGAAGGACATAGAACCCATGGTGTCCAAATTAACAAGGATGACATATTGGTGAAGTGTGTGACAATAAGCCTGGTAAACAGACTTAGATTTGGTTTAGAGCCAGTCTCTACATTTGAAAATGGAATGTTTTAGCCGGAACTGGATGCACTGAAAGGGAAGACTACTCTTCTGATAGATACCCTGGTGATGGGCGACCAAGCAGACAAAGAAAATTTCTAAATGGGCAAAGAATTAAATGATGATGAAGATAAAGAATCAAGTTTGAACACTGAGAGAAGTGGAGGTCCTTGTAATTATCTTAAATTCCAGGAGAGTTTGGGCTAGTAAACCAGCATGGAAACACCTTGTGCAAAATGTTAACAAAAATTGAGACAGGTGCTTCCAAATTTCTGGAACAGGAACACTGCAATGAGAATCATGGGAAGGAAGAGTTGGATGAAGAGCCTGCAGTAGGAGGATGATTGTTGCTTGCATAGAACCAGGCATAATCAGTGGTAGGGATTGTAGCAAGTACTGCCTGCCATACATGGTTGAATCACCCAGTACCAAGAGGTGACACCTGTTGTGTATAATTGCTCTTTTCCCTCCGATCCAAAAAATATTTATTAAATAAGCTTATAATCCGCCACAGTTATTTGGCCTCTTAAACATATTCCCTGCCATGTTCTATTCATCAATTGAGGAGAGAAAATATTTGACTTCAAGAAATAATAGAAAGTTTAACAAAAACTTAATACAAGGCGGTTATAATTGGTATTGTCATAGGGGGCAATGGTCAAGTCATAATATTAAAGCACTACCAAACACCATTTTTAAGTCAGCATTCATGCTTGAGAAGCACAATTTTGAAGAAATTTAAACCGCTCATCATCCCTGTTAACAATTAAAGTGGGTTTCAGGCAATGATGGGTAGTACAGCAACTTTTATAAGTTAGATAATTTACCTCATTGAGCTTTATTATAATCACTTTTTGGGAAGAGTATTTCCAATTTTGCTATCATTTGCCATGGCCAGAATTCAACCCGTTCTTTGAATTTGTTGAAAGAGTACTTGGTGACTATTTATCATGGAAAATAAATGTGTGCAAGAATACTCTAAGAAGAGGGTAATATTGTTGATGAGAAGATAATGGAGAGCAATTAGGTCTGAATTTGATGCTGCATTTAAGAACTAAATAGCAAGAAAGGCACTAGGATTGATGATTTATTGTGGAAACTAGTAAAAACACGAGGAAATAAGCTGATACATCTATAGAACTCATTATGTTGTATTTATTGGAGTAAAAAATACCATTGGACCTTAAAAAGAATTTAATCACATCTATACTTGGGAAGAAAAAGGTAACATTTTACAGAGCAATCAGCCTGAATTGCAGAGTTAGTCTATAAAAATTCAAAAAACTGATAAATAAACTGAAGAGTATTGAAGTGCAGGCCAATTTTAATTTAGAAGTAATAGAGGAGTTCTTGTTCTCAGATTTATTATGGAGAAGAGAGTACAGAAATATCGATCAACCTTTTTTTGATACGGAGAAAGCCTTTGGCATCTTGGACTGAAATATGTTGCTATGTCCCTAAAGTAAATTTAAATGAACTGCAAGAGCAGGAGATTGATACATGCTCTATATGGAGATTGTGCAGGGAATAAGCTTAAATAAAGGACTGAAGCCAGTGCTCATCATTAGTATTTTATGTGTATAGTGAGAAAGCAATAATGGGATCAAGGGAAAGATATCAGGTAGGATATGAATTCAAGGAGAAAGGATAAGTATGCTACAATTTGCAGATGTAGATAAGAGGAGGAAAAAGTACAACCTTAAGATAAGTTCAAATCTAAGATTATGGTCTACAGTCCAAGTAGGGAATACAATTCCTAAATTAGACTAGGGAAAGACACAGATATAAGTGGAAGTGTTTTGCTATTTAGGCACCAGGATCAGTAGTCATGGAAGAAGTAGGGAGGGATATATAACAATAGAAATGGCAAAAAAGACTTTCTATCATAAGTAGCAACTGCTGAGAAAAGAATATTGGAGGCAACTGAGGGAGGCCATGTAGACGGATGGTGAAAAGAAAATGTCTTGATAGAGTGACATGAAATTTTTCAAATAGTGGGTGAAGGGAGAAGCCTATGGAGAGCACTTACGAGAAGAGGGAACTAGAAAGAATACATGAGGCACAATAGTCTACTGAAGATTATAGTTTATGGGAAAATGGAGGAGAGGAATTACATGAGAAGGCTTAGGACTAACTATGAGGAGCAGGTACTCGTAATTGAACACGTGAGCGCAAGTATCTGAGAGAGTTAAGCAATCGTCATGGGGCAGTGTTAATTAAAATAAATAATGTCTTAATTAAAATTTCATTGGTAGTTGTTGAATTTTTAACCAAAATATAATTTTTTTCGATTAAAGTTCTCATAGATCATAAGCTACCATATGCAAATGCGAGGCGTCTAATATAGGTGATATTAATTGTGTAGTGTTACAACCATGCATTGTTGGAAAAATGTTTTCAGAGAGTTTACTAAGGGATAAGGGGCAAGCAGATATAAAATGAAACCACCTCTAAGCGTCTATTAAACATTTCAACTGGTCGCATGCTTTCTTGTATTTGTGAAGTCTGCCATAATGAAACAACAGAAAATTTATAAACCGTTATTTTTTTCTCATATGTATGCTAAGAAAAATATTGCCTGAACCCCACTATCTATATTTGTATGGAATTTTAATCAAACTAGCAGCTTAGAGAAGATAAGTACTTCCGATGTTTCTCTAGTTGAGATGACGAAAACGGTTTTTGGTAATTTATGACACGCTCTAGAACAAAATGATACAAATATAATTGATGGCATTTGAAAAACCAGGGTATTAGCAGTTTTAGGACGATGGCAATGTGCACACGACTATCAGTACTTTTATATGTTATTATTGTAATAACGATATTGCAATGTTAATGTGCCCGTGCCTCTTTAACAATTTCGGATATCGTTTGGTCGGAACATCTTCGTCGCTCGTAAAGGAAAACTTACAAGAAAAATATTGATTAACCTGTTTGATAATTTTATTAGAGGCATAAAAAACTCTCTTAAGCTTAAATCCATAAACTTTGCCGACAGCGAATGTTATTATCGGCCCCTTGTATTTCGCGGTCGCACTCGCAAACACTTGGTGGTAGGTTGTACTTTGTTAATGTTTGACAAGATTTAATATTGGCTGCGTATGCATTTCATATATCGTATGTAAATAATAAATTTTAAACTCATTTATGTGAATGATATTTCCAAACGAATGAATGGGTAGTATTTTGATATTAGCTATATTGCGCATAGGTTGTTATATTGATGTACACATTTCCGGTGTCATCCCGCCCTAGCTAAAATAGTAATTTGGCGGGGACAGGCGAAGTCCTCTACTGCTGTTGTATTTCGATGTGGATTAATTTTGTTAAGAAAAACCTCCGTCACAACTGTGATCTGTGTTAATTTTTGTTTCTCTTCTGGCTAATATCTAAAACCGTCCTCTCGATTAGTATCATTAATAAAGTGACCTTCGCTATGAAAACAGTGGACATCCCAACTGGAGGTAATCGGCTGTGCAAAGAAATAAAATGTTTCTTTCCCACCGTTTGTTTTAATTCAATAATGCTGATTATCTATATTGACATTTTAGATGTCGACGATGGATCTCCAGTGGAAACGCCAATTAAGAAATTACGGCAAGGTAAAATTAATTTGTATACTACGATATTTGCGGTAGTTTAGTCGATACCCTTAGTTCATTTAATGATGAGACGAAGAAATAGATATTTTTGGCACACATTTCATAACTGAGTAGATCGAATAATGCACACAAGTTTTTTTGATTGTGTGTCAATGGAAAGATTTCTTAATGTCTTTGCGACATTTATTATGAGAACCATTAACGCCTGGAATTTCCTTATCATTTTAAAAAATCAATATATAGTGGTTCCAATAGCTGTTTGCTAATAACTCAGAAAACAAGGGCTTTTAGGTTCCTGTGTATATTCGGATACACAAACAAGGCTGAAGGAAGAGGTTAAAAAAAGGAACGTTTTTGGCTTTCTGCTTGTCATGATTAACAATTATTAATATGACTGGTTTGATTCCTGCCAGATTATCCGGCATTCGTAAGCTCATAGGAAAATATTGCATTCAAATATCTCTGCATCCTATCTATTACTACCACCTCTTTCTATCATGTTATTTAATTCCACCGTGAATTTAACTGTGCCAGTAATAGAATAAAACATTTTCTGCAGTGATAACCTTAATTAACGCCTTATATGACCTCGACTATGAATAATGTTTCTTCCATTCTGTTCATCCACTGTGCCATTGCACACATCAGTGACAGTGCATACATATTGTTTCCATTTATGTGGTCAATGTATTACAAGAAAACAATTACTTGGAAGTTATTGGTTGTTTGTAATATATAACATACCAGTAATAATACAAAGTGCGATTGAGCTGATGAGTAAATGGAGATGAAAAAACGATGAATGTGTTGGATGTTATGCTAGCCTATAATACTTTTTTTTTGGATCAATTTTCGCTGATAGGGAAAAATTTATTCTAAATGTTATAATGTGTTCTTGTGATGTTTTTCATTTAACCAAGAGTAAGGCAATGCTTTTGCCAGGTGTAGGTAAAGTGTTTTTTTTCAATTTTATTCAGATGCACCAGGCAGATAGTTGGTTAGATTGATTTTAGGTAAGGCTACATGGATCCATCTTCTCCAAAGCATCTTTTTTGTTTGGTATTAGTCTGAATTTGATTGATTTCTATGGACTTGCATCCAAAGCTATCTGAACTAGGTTGTCAGCTGATTACAATTTTGTCGTTTTCAGAGGAAATAAGGCATTTGCCATCTTAAAATGTTATAAAATTGTTCTGTAGATGCATAATTCAATTGTACAGAGTAATAAAGTGATGTTAGAAATGATTGAAGGGGCCAATAAAGTAATTCTCAAAAGGGACTATTGGTGGGGTTTGACCTAAATGTTAGGTTGTTCATAAACTGAGAATTCATTGAGATCTTAATGGAAATGAAATGGGTATGACAGGACCATTAATTGTTTTCTGTCATTACTTAATGCAATGAATAACTTGGCATGATTTGTCTCTTTATGGGATGCCCTTTCTATTTAAATTGAAATCAAATTGCTCATTGTTTAGCACCATTCCTACTGGTGGTGATCTCATTTGTCAGTCAACTAAATCTTGAGGCGCATGTAATACCATCCATTTTGTATATTCTCGAAACCATCATAATCATTGGTGGTTTACCTGTTAAAGATAGGTTTTGGTTGATCCCCTCCATCTTGTCTGCCCTATATTATATCCACATTCAGTTCTCCATTCTATTTACCCGCGTAACTTTTGTCCAAAATAGCCTTTTCCCTTCCTTTTTGTCCCCATCAATCTCCTTTCCAGCATAGTATTAAATAATCCTAGGTCTTTATCTATCTCCTTCACCTACTTCTGATGTTGCAAATCAACTACCTCTGTTCTCCCACCATGGTCTTAACTTCACAGCAAGTCATCCTCTCTATCCAACTTATCATCTACATTCTTCTCCACAATCACATCTCATAACTCTTATCAATGCTCATCCTCTTGCTTCAAGGCTAGATTTAGAATCATTGCAACACTATAATCCTTGTTGAAGTCTTAACTGATCTTTTCTTTCTGCTAAATACCACAATACTGCCATTAACCATGTTCATTTTAAAATGACATAATATTATTCAACTCTACAAAACACACAAATACATCCTGATTGTATGTTGTATATCGATCAAATGCTCATTTAAATGAGCATTCGATCACTGCAGTAGTAGTTAATAGGTGAGGTGATGGATAATCAAAGTCATTTGTGCCATTAGGAATAGGTGGGTAAATTGCTGAAGGTAGGATTTCCAGGGAATGGGACAAGGTTGGAGAGAAACCTGGCATCTTCATTAGCCTACTCTTAATGAAATGCACTAAGGGATCCTAAGTTCAAAGTTCTATCCTGCAGTGTATTTTCCATCATCAATATGATCAATTACTGTTCAGAGTTGAAATGCGGATTAATGACTCACTTGATGTATCTTTTCAGCACTTCTGCCTTTTCAAATTGTCAGCACTGTTGGAATTTCATCCACTCCTAATATGCCATCAAAAAAACGAAAGCTGACTGAGCCATCTAGCAATGGCAAAATTAGCAAGAATATACGTTTAGAAAAGCGTACAGAAACCAAGGAAAATATAGTAATCAATACCCAGAAGCATGATGCCAGTACCATCTTGAATACCAGTGATGAAAGCCTAAGTAAATCTATAAATGCCACTCCTGTTGATGAGGAGAGTCTCTGTCTTCATTTAGATGATGAGACTGATCAGCCCAAAGTGGATTGTGAAGCAGTAAACGATGCCCAAGATTGTATAAACAAGAAAAAAGAAGGCAGTCCAACAAACAGAGGAAAGAAAGGTGTGCCAAACAATGAGAATGAAGAATTAATGGAGTCTTCAGATGATGCACGTGTGATTTCCTGTTCATCCATAGATTTGGATTCAACTGATGAAAATGCTGTTAGTGATGCAAATAAAACAGATGATGCCAAATGTAAGAAGTTGAGTCAAAATGATTCAGATGCCAAGAGCAGCTTATCAGAAAGTGAAGGCCTTGCGATGCTCAGTTCCACAGACGTTTCTACGCCCACACGCTTGCCCAGTGATGTCGGCTCTCCAACTGTTGTTCTAAAGAAGAGAACCCTGAGCTCCCAGCAGAAAGAACAACGGGCCAAAGTGAAGGAGGTATGTATAATTGACTTTTTATGTATCATTCTAATTTATTAACAAATATCTTTTGTGAGTTAATAATTTACATAATGATCATTATTATGTGCATTATTTCGTCTTGTTTATTCATTTAGTTAAATAAATTATTCTTTGGTGAAATGGTCAAATTCGCATGCTTATGTTTTGGCTACCGCACACAGACTCATAAGGCTATGGAAGCAGATGTCTGGGAGCAAATGAATTTTTAATAAGATGGATCGTTCTAGTTGGTTCCTAGTGCAAAGTATGCACATGCTTTCCTAGACTGTTTTTCTGTCAACAAAATTCCTCACTCTTTCTGCCCACTGGTCAACTGTCTGGCACACCCACCCAGTTTACTAACCCAGTCATTGTTCTAATACAGTTGTTATCCTGACTCTCCCCTTCTCAAATGATTAAGTATGGTTAAATAAACCTTTCAGGGTTCAATTCATGGATGTTTTGTGTATCTGTCAAATAAAAGAGTGACTGTACTTCGCTACAGAATTTAATTTTTGTAATTCTGTGGAAACATGTTCTCTTATTCATTTGATAGGTTTTTTATGGTTGTTAATTTTTGGCAGCTCCTTTCAATTTCTTTGTGTCTGCAGTGAATAACTGATGGTGTAAGTGACCCAGTTATGACTGTAAATTGTCAAAAGAAATGCATTTAGTTTGAAGTACTAAAATGACATAATGGCATCAGTAAAAGAAAACAGCCTAATTTAAAAGTTGTTTAATAAAATTGTGTGTGGAAAAATGCAATAGTATAGCATATTGATGACTAAATAGGTATTGCTTTGCTGAATATGCTAAAGATAATTGTATTAATTTAAGATTTTATTCTAATATTTATTGTTGATTTTGGATACGATTCTCTTCATGTTTTTGCAAAAGAGATTATACTTGACAGTGTTGAAAATTACTTTTAATTTTACACTGATAATTCTCTCTCCTGTATCCTACTGGTAAAACATTAAATTAATTCACATTAAGTGATGAGAAATAATTGTGATGTTTTTTTAAATGTCTTAAAGTGCCACTGATGTGATTTATTGTGATTTATATGATTGAATATGATTGCAAAGCCATGAATTGTTGGCAGCATATGTTCAGATCAAATCAATCAATATTTGAGAAATGGGCTTTGAAAATTTTACTTGAAATCACTCAGCCAGAATTTTCTGTAATGAGTGGACATTTCTACATCTGTATAAACACCCTGCAATCCACTGTAAAGGTGTGGGCAGGGGGTGCAAGCACGAGGGAATATATGCATGAAAGGGTGAATTAAAAAATGAAGGGTGTTTCATGCCACCAATATATGCATGCCAATGGAAATATGAAAACCACTTCTTAGAGGCAAAGGCTCTTGGCAAAGATGTTCTTAAAAAATTAGGCATCAGAGAGCCTCCTGTTATCTGGTGACACAAATGGAAAGCTTGGAACATGCCTAAGTAATGTAATACTAGTGCTTTCATTAAATTATGGAATAAAAACAGCTGGACAAAAAGTAATTGTTTTCTTGTACACTGCCTCATGGCATCGTCAAGGTTATCTAACAGATTTGGAACTTGCTCCCAGCAATTGCCACAAGCATCACTCATAACACGAATCTAGGGATTGTTTGTCATTAATTATTTTTGTAAGTTCATTACAGAAAATTTTTGTTGGATTTTCTTTTATTTGATATTGGAAATACTGAATGTGGCTGATCTATAATGGTTCTGGATGCCATTAATTGGATAGACAGATGAATAAAAATATGGAAGTATTGCAAAATATTTCCATAAAAACTGGATTTATTTTCCTTCAGGCAGTTATTACCAATGATACTACGAGTAGTATAAACACAGAAACGGCCTCACAGTATTTTATGTAATGAAGCAGTGATTTTAATATTGATTCTCTAGTTAGAGAATCAGTATATATTGAGAATGTGGGCAATGATGTTGAACAAAATAATTAAGGAAAAGATGCACCTACAAAATTAAACCAAAGACGGCTACAGTATTTAATAGATAAAAAAATCTTTATTTCACTACATAGAATGTTGATATCTTGAATTGGATAAATGATTGTAAAAATCATGGATAGAAAAAAATTGTGCATGTGAAAATCAATGTCTGTTATTAGTTGCTAGTTTCTTTAAACTATAGTTCACATTAAAAACTTAACTAACATGAACAAGTTAATGCAGTTGCAGTAAGTAAAATTGCATCTGCCTGCCTGAAAATGTTTTACTTATTACATAATAACTTTTTTTTATACATTATAACATACTCTTAATTCATTCATTTAAATTTTGATTGGTGATGTTTTCTGTGATAAGATTGTGCATTGCTAATTCTTCTGGGCAAAGCTGGAACAAATAATTTCTCCTGTGAAGAATATTTTGTTCCTATGCAGTACTTAAAGCCTGAAAATGGTGGAAATGTATGCATAATAGGAAATTATTACATCCCTGCGTGGTTCCGCTATTGGCAATTTTCCCAGTGTTTTAAAGGATACTTGTTGTCAGAAACATTTTTACATAATTTTAGTGCCATACTATTTAATAAATTTAGTGACTTACAATTATTTTGCTTGTGAAAGTTGGATTATTTGTAATTCTAACATTAATCATTTTTTATTCTTCTCAGAAAAATAGTGCAGAAGTTTTTGATGCTACAAGTTAGAATTATTGAGTTTTGAGGTGCCATTTGCTGCTCGAAACAAATTATAAAAAGTTGGTCTGAACATGTGATCAAATTTTAAACTAGTTTTCTTTCAGTGAGTAGGGTATTCTTAAGAAATATCATCATTTAAGAAACTTATTCCCACATACTTTGAAATCAGCTCAAAGGTGCCTTAGTTTAGATGGGGGACACATAGCTACACTATCAGAAGCATTAGTTACATAATATATTTGGATCATTCTCAATGATTTCCATCTCACATTGCCTTTGAAACATAAATTGGGCTGGCTATCCTACTTTAATCTTCTTATTGTAATATTAACAAACTTAATATGTTCAAGATTTAAATTAAGATAATTATATTTTATAATTTTGTGTTATTATGTATTGTTGCATAATAAGATATTTGATTGAGTTCAGTGCATTTATAAATTTCATGTGATGAATTATATGACACCAGTATGAGTTTTGTATTTAGGGACTTATTTTGTCTGATCATGCCAAAAAACATGTATAGGTACTATAGGTAAATACCAGTTAATGACTTTATCTTAGAGACTCTTTGTTTCCGAAAATACATGTTTTGAGAAATCACATTAATTTTTTGTGTTGCATCAATTGACCCTGGAAACTCATTGGTTATTGTTTTATGTATCTGCATTATCACTCTTCGGTCATCCAGCAGCTAGAAAAGGTGAAAAGGGAGAAGACACTGGAGAAGGAACGCTTAAGGGAGCAAAAGTTGGCCCAAAAGAAGAAAATTCAACAGGAAAGACTGAGGTAAATTACTGGAAAGGACATCCATGTTTATTTTATTGAAGTATTATTTGATTATATTTGTAAAGCTTAACCCTAATATTGTTTTCTTCTGTGATTCTCTGATCCCACATGACCATCGCAAAAGCTTCTAAATTGACAGACCCCATCTTGCTTCATTTCAGTTTCTTATAGTGAGATTCTGGCTCGCAGGAGTTTAGGGGTAGAGCATTGGACTACTGACCGAAGGGCCCGGATTCGATTCCTGGGCAAGCCTCTCTGGGCACCCTCAGCCCACCCAAGCCGTGTGTTTTTTCGGGTACCAGATCTTCGTAGGAAACCATAGGCGGCACAGGGAAAAGAATTGGCCCCCCTACCCTGATGTATGAATTTCACACACCATCAGGCTTAGTACTGGGTGAACTCTACCATCACCTACCAAACCAATCTTTGGGTTAATTACTGTGTTTATAGCGAGATTATTTTGGGATAGAAACAGGACTAAACTGCATTTTAATGGCATCAAGGGAGGAGCCTTTGCAACCCTAATCAATGGGTGATGATAGACTTTTATGTGCTCATGGCAGTTTTCTCTTTCTTTCTGGCACCTTTGATCATGGCCAGCTCATTCTTTTGGCTTCCCTTAGAAATTTCTGTAGCCAACTCCTTCCCTAGATCATGGTGGGCACATTCTTCAAACCCTGGATGACTACCCATTATTTCGTTATAGCATCCAGCTGTAGAGATCTAATGGTTCTCAATGAAAAATTTGTTATCCTCGAAACTAGATAATCTTATATTACTGTTTTGCAAAAGCACAATTCTCCGTCAGCATGATGCCAAGTTGCACGATGCTCAATCAACTGGGTTTGTTATCTTTCTAACTTTGAAAGATATTTCTCTAAGTTTTACCAGAATGTAATAGTAATGCACGGGTTAATTTTTTTAAGAAGAATGAGTTTAAATATCAACCGTGGTGGTGCATGATCTGGCAAAAGAAAATGCAGAAGAATGAGGAACAACTTCATATAAATTAGCTGTCAAGGTGCATGTCTCTTGGAAGATTTTAATGTTTGAAGTCCTTATGTAAATGAAAATGTTATTTTAGGATTAATTATGAAATATTGGTTGCAGTTGGAGACACTGATTGGTTAAATATATGGCCTGATGATGTTGTGATTTATGGCTTCTTAGGATAAGGGCCTTTAATTTATTTCCATGTAATGAATTACTTTATTCAGTGAAAAAGAGAATTATTTTCATTCTCAATTCCTTTTCTCGTTTTCACACAATTAAGCCTGGCTCAGCTTTAATCTTGTACCACCTAACCCCTTAGAAGGTATTGTATCAAGTTGAAAAGATACAATATGCTTGATTGATAGTCTGAATAGGCTTCATAACTGGCATTACTCTGTGGTAGAATTGTGATTGTGTGTTCTCGTTGATTTTGTAATGTTCACATCTTGTTTTTATTTATTTGTGACACAATGTATTTTTGATGCTAGAAAATTATGATTATCACAGATTCCTGACCACACTATAACAAACAGAAATCCCAATATGGCAGAAAATCCTTGCCGTCTAACTAGCCTAACCTTGCTGTTTATTTCTTTAATATAATTATATAGGTGAAGATTCCAGGGTTTTCAAATTCATGAGTTTAAAAAAATATAACAATCATATTAGGCTAGATATTAGACAGAAATTCTCCCATAATTCTTCTTGTTTTTTTCATATTATTTATAAATGAATTTCATGTCCTTTGATTTTTTACTTGAAGTCAAACTAAATGTTATTGAATTATTCATTGATTCTAGGTAAAAAATATATTTTTATGCATGTGAAGGTGCCTTTCCAAATTCTTATCATAATTTCAACCCCTGAGAAATAGCGTCATGCATAGTATGTTCAACCCTTGATCATGTTCATTGCTCCATATTCATTTCATGATAGATATGATTAATTTTCAGATAAACCACTTAATGTTTCAATTTTTTTTTCACAAGTAAGACAGTCTTTCCAAAGTCAAATTTTGCTGCATACTCTCAGGGTATGGAAAATTTTGACTTTTGGGAAATTTTAGTGTTTGAAATGCTTGTCATGTTTTCTTACTTTTTGAAGGACCTGCTGAAGGGTCTCTCTAGACAATGATTATTAAAATGACATTTTATTTTCAGCATGAAACTCGAAGAAAAACAGAAAAAAGAGGAAGAACGGAGGCAGAGGCAAAAGCAAAAGGAGGAAGAGAGGCTGAAAAAGGAGGAGAAGAAGGAGGAGGAGAGGCAGAAGAAGGAAGAGGAAAGGCAAAAGAAGGAAGAAGAAAGGCAAAAGAAGGAAGAGGAGAGGCAGAAGAAGGAAGAGGAGAGGCAGAGGAAGGAAGAGGAAAGGCAGAGGAAGGAAGAGGAGAAGAAGAAGGAGGAAGAGGAAGAACAGAAGAAGAAAGAGAAGGCTGCAGCAGCATTTGCTAGCTTCTTCCTGCCAAGGAGGAGTGTCCAGAGCAAGGTTTCAGAAGAGCAGAAGGTGGCTGAGAGGAAATTTATGCCTTTCATGGTGAGAATTTATCTTATTTTGGGGGACGACTGCTCTTGTAAATGGCAGTGAGTATCAATACATTTTTTTGTAGTAATTAAAGAAACTGAATGGTCTAATTCATAAGGACTATATCCAAAAACTTATTAATGCCTAACAATTGGTGGGCCATAATTTTCATAAAATAGGCGTATAAAATTATTGTTGGTAAACATAACAATTATAAAATATTCAATAGTATTTATAAGAGATGATGAAATTCCATTGGCATAATTATGCATAGCTGTGTACCTACAGGGAGAAACTGTTTCTGGATCTACACTCTCACATTCACCATAGATGAATTGCAGGAATTTCACTCTGTTAAAATCATTGTCCTTTACTAGGGTTCAAACCGACATTCTGTGAATTTCTGGTCAAGTGCTTTAAGCAATCAAGCTATCAAGGCATCCTCTTACAATGAGAATTTTTAGGGGCTGTTAAGGATCAAGACGTTATGATGAATTAATGTACATACAATGTCATGAGCAATGGTAGACGTGCATACTGTGCTGTAGTCCACAAGGACAAAGCCAATGCTTTAACATTAAAGTGTTATTCTCCAGAAAATCAAAGCACTGTGGTAGATGCCACCACAGATACTGTAATGGAGTCAGGGAAATCAAGGGATCTAAGTCAAAGTAAATGTCATGAAATATGTCGCAGTACTTGGGATTCACCTAAGATATTATACACAATATTGCATCAAATTTTGAAATAGTCATTCCAACCATTTGATGCTTTGAAGTCGTCATTGCCTAGTTTTGTTGGAAATTTAGTGTTTTCTCTTTTAACAAAATTACTAATGAGTATGTTTGCAGCTCCAGATGATTGAAACCATGTCATCGTTGTTACTTCAAGTGCACCTTGTTTGGAAGTATTTGTTATGTATATGCCAGGTATGCTAGTCAAATCTTTGCAAAATGTAGGCTTTTAGCTTCTAGTTTGCCATTTGAAAATATCCTTCCTCAGTGTTGTTATTAGTAATTCTCTGTGCATAAAATTAAAAAGTAAATTTAATGAAAGCTCAAGGTGAAAAACAAAAAAATACTTGACATAATAAAGGAGGAAGATTGCTGGCATTCTTGGCAATTCAGACCTTATTGCCCTCCAGATTGTGAAGTTTTGGTGATAGTTGGCCAAATAACATCTATTTAATAGCTATATAGTTTAATAGGTTAATAGTTTTGTGGAAGAGGTAGGGGAGTTATTGTTGTGTAGCCATTGTCCAACAAACTACCTACCTTAAGTGGTAGACTGCCAGTAATCATTCATAGTGGTAGTTTACTAGCTTCAGTACATTTTTGACAGCCTGAAATTATGCATTATAGTACATATAATTTATAACTTATATGGCAAAAATATTCTAAACCTCGTACTACAAATCACATTTACTCAATCTTAAGCTCCTGAATTCTATCCAAGATTCCTATTCTTGCCCTCCCTTACTTTGCATTCTCCCTTCTAGTCTTCAGAATCCCACTTACTCTCAGTTACTTCTGCATTAACTTGTCTTGCCTCCTTCAAATATCTTCAATCAACAGTCTTGCTTCCCTCCCATTCTCAGAACTTCTGTTTGTTTCTATTTTTATGCAAGATTAATCAAAGACAAAGTGAGAATTTACGGTGCAGCCAAGATGAATAATTTTTTTTTCAAAGAACTGTGGGAGTTGCTGCGACAGTAACTTTAAATGGAGTCATCCACTCTTGTGCATTAAACTGCAGAAATTTCAGACTAAGAAGTATTGGCGATTCATTATTGGCCCCCTCAATCTTTTCATAAAAAAGGTTTTAGTTGATTGAGCACAGGTGCATTCAATAGCAGGGAGTGGAACTTGCAGGCGAGGCAATTGTTCTGGAGGTGATAAAGATAGCGGTCCTCGCCGATAGCTCAGCCAGGGTCATATGGATGAACACTAAAGAAATAATGATGCAAGATTGGGGTACCTGAAGAAGATATGAAAGAAATAATGTCTCCAAAATGAAGGACTACGAATAAGTTTCAAGCTGTTGAAATTGAAGTTGTGCACCACAATAGAAAAATTGGTCTGGGATTTAAATACAGTTAAAGGGCTTAAACTGTCAAAATTACGTAACGAAATCAAAAATTATGTTTTGATTGTCCATATTAATCAGTGAAAGGCAAATGAATAATTACCACCAAGTATAAATAATGTTAATGAAAAGTTTAAAATGATGCTCTTAAATGCTCTCTTAAATTCTCGTCATCCATCGGCAATGGTTAGGATTTAAATTATGAGAATTCTTGCCATCTGTATGCAATGTGTTAATATAAAAACATTAATCTTAATTAGTTTTTTAATTAGAATGCCACAACTACAGCCAAAGTAATTTGATAGTTAGTAGCTTTTTGTCTTCAATCCCATGTAGTTATTATGTTAGAATGTTATTAGTCCATAAAAATATTCATTAGTTTTCTAGCACTTGAAGAGAGAGCCTTAGGATGTGTAATTCATGTTTCTTCTCCTGGAAATTTGACTTGTCATTTTTAAAGTCAAGATTATAATACCAATAGAAATCTGTGGTTTTAAGTTATTTTGTATGAGCACTCTGTTATTCTGTTACTTGTCAACACAGTTCATATGCATTTCTTCTAATTTTGTATTGTAGATAAAAGGTGACATGAGACTGGCCCCGCTAGTCCGTGTAAATTTAAATCAGCCAGAGAAGGAGGTGATTGATGTCAAGCTGTCACGGCAATCTGAGAAGAAACTTTATCTCCATGAGCTGAAAGAAAAACTTCATTGTCCGAAGACACATTCTGCTACCTGGCCATTGAGTGAACTTAAAGATGATATCATTGTCATCGGTATGTCTCTTATCGTAACTTAAAGGGAATATTTATCAGTTACTAGGTTACATCACTTCAGTTTTGCTTGACAGATATGGTGTTTAATGTAGTGTTTATGTTTCATCTGATTGTTAGCTTCATTAAAAATTGTCTATTATTGTCTATATTGTTTAAATTAATGTTATCTACGATTAGGCGTATTAAGAGGCCAGAGGAGTTCTGTCCAAATGTTGCCTACACTTTCATAGCAACCAACATAGTGCCTCATGTTGCTGCATAGGTTCTGGATTAAAAATAAAATTCCTGAAATGTTATTATTGTCTATTAGTAAGCATACCTGGTAATTTAAGATTCAATCAAGCCACTCTTGGTATCAAATAAAGCCTTTCTAAAACTTAAATTGGTTTGCGTGTGAAACTGTGTTCTGCCCATTATAAAATAAACGGCCATTTGGGAATCCAATTACAATGAATATTTCATGTTTCAAAATAATTATTTAGTGAAAATCAGGTAAAAATCCAAAACAAATTTAAATGATTAATATTGTTAATTTTTATTATACGAAGAAGCTAATATTTTTCCAAATTGAAATTTAAAATGCTTTCCATATTTTCTATGAATTTACACAATATTTCTTTTTTTAAATGCAACATGTATGTTTAATTAATTTAGTAAAATTTTAGGTAATTTTAGCTATAAACTGCATACCATAGTGTATATGAATCTTTGAGTGTTGTATGTACTATTTGAAATTAATGGATAGTGAGGAAGGAAAAATAGGCCTATATTTTGACATGAGTTTGCATAAGGCTGACAATAACCAATAATATTCCATTTCTCCCAGTTTTAAATTCATGATAAAATCACTTATTAGCTCTTGAAAGCAGCTAAGATTAAATGGCAATTAAGCAAATAAAGAAGTCAATATATCATACATCTCTGTTAACTGTGTTCCTATCAGCCATGTGTATCCCAGTGCCATGTTTTATGATAATGCTATCAGGTATTGTGTTAGTTACTGGTAATTATTGATTAATTAATGGCATGGCATTTATTCATTTACTCATAATGAATACCATAAATGTGGTGCTTGTTGAAATTATCCATGTCAGTTAAAACTTGAAACAGTTGTAATTATTGGACTATTTTTTGCCCCAAAAGATGATGATGATGTTCCTCCTGGAGGCAATGGGGATGGTGTTGTCCTAGACACTCACCAGGATTTGCATTTACGTGCCAAACTGCTGCAATTCTGTGAAAACCAGCGGCCCCCATACTGGGGCACTTGGCGGAAGAAGAGTAAAAAGGTTGGGCCAAGATGTCCATTTCACAAGGATGATGTGAGTATTTAACCTTTTTAATTTTTATTGGGCATGATAGTTAAAATTTCACTATGACCTATGACACCTCCCTGTTAACTGAAGGAACGCCATCAATTTGTAAATTAGAAGATCAGCAGTTAGATGATCTAGTCGAGCTGCAGACCTAATATCTATACTAATTCTTTTTAAATATGGCAGGAATAGAAAAATGTCAATATACGAGGTCTGTTGAAAAAGTATCACGACTTTTGTTATTTTTCCTCAAAATTTATTTAGTCATGAATATCTATTTTGTCCACTTCAAAGGAATCCCCAATAGATATTATGCACTTGTGTTTATTCCAATCCTCGAAGCACGTCAAATAATCATGTTTTGTGATCTTGTTCAATTCCTTCGATGCAGTCTTTATCTTGTCAATCGTAGCGTATCGTTGTCCTTTCATGGGCCTCTTCAGTTTCGGCAACAAGAAAGAGTCGCTGGGGAATACGGTCGCTGCGGCATCATTAGTATGTTGTTTTTGGCCAAAACTTCGCGCACAAGTAACCATATCTGAGCAGGGGCATTGTCATGGTGCAAAAGCCTATTTTTGTTCTTCCACAAATCCGGGTGTTTGTGGCGGATGGCTTGGTGCAAATAGCGCATAACTTACAGATAATATTCCTTATTTACCGTTCCACCCTGTGGCAAGAACTCATGATCCCTGCAATTGAAGAAAACTGTAAGCAAAACCTTCCCATTCAACTGAACTTAGCGCCTTTTTTTCGGTCTTGGCTCGTGCTGCAGCTTCAATTGAGATGATTAGGAGTATCCATGTCATAACCATAAACCCATGATTCGTCAACAGTGATGACCCTCTGGAGCAAATTTGGGTCGTCACAGATACCCCATTAGCAATGTTAATGCATTGCTGTTTTTGGTCGAAATTTAGCAATTTTGGTACGAATTTCGCAGCGACCTGTGTCATACCAAGAACATTGGTAAAAATCGAATGGCACGAGCCAATCGATAAGTATAGGTCCTCAGCAACTTCTCTGATGGTGATTTGATGATTGGGCAATACTATTTTCTTCTTTTCATCTATGTTTTCGTCTGTTGTTGGCGCGCTCGGGCATCTAGCATGCTCTTCGTCGTTCACATCTTCTTGGCCCTCTGAGAACATTTTGTACCTCTGTTGCTTTGGTCCAAGGTAGCTTCTCCACATGCTTCAGTCAACATTCGGAATGCATCCGCATATTAATTTTGTTTTTCACCCTAAATTTGATACAGATTCTTTGATCCATTTTTCGGAACGGGAAAAAATCAAAGACAAGCCAAGCACGTCCTAGCAAAATAGCTGACAACAATAAACTGAACGTTCAAAATGGCCAAACCTTTCGGCATAAGTGAAAGATAAAAGTACCAACATAATGCCACAAAAAAATCAAAAATCAAATATAAGCAACACGTGAAAGTTCAAAATTCTCTATACTTTTTGAACAGACCTCGTACGCACCTTTTCAGTTTAATTGAGTGTATAATAAAGTGTCAAAGTGCATATTCGTAGATTTTATTGCAAAATGACTTGTTTTATGATAAATTACAAGGAACTGCGGGAGATGCTGCAACAGTGACTTATAACAGAGCATTTCAATGAAACAATATTAGAGTGTAAAAATCATTCGCCTTGACCGATTTCTGATTTTAGATTTAATGATTGTTTTAATTATAACATTTATCAATTTAATGCATCCAAATTTACTGTGATGTCAAGTATTTTTCAGGGTAGCCACTGATTTAAGAAAAATAAGAAACAAAGAAATAGTCTGGAATAATAAAAAAATATGGGGAAAAAGGTGAAAGGACCGAGTTAGTGGAAAAAGTCAGGAATTAGACGTTAAAATTGGGATTTAGAAGGGAATCATGTTCCTTTTAGTTGTAAGGTCAGTATTTCAGTATTATGTTTTCTTAAAGGGAATGCGGGATGTAGGACCCAAGAGAATTATTTATTTATTTTATTTTTATTTTATTTATTTATTCAGGATAAGTCCGAAAACAGCACATTCTGGCCTTTACATCGAACTATTAACAACGATAACAATGATAACATTTACAAACAACCAAGCCCTAGGTAGAGGAAAACTCACCCAGGCGGGAATCGAACCCGCGACCTCTTACATAAGGTCTTACATAAGAAGTCTTACATAAGGTTTATTATTGCATAATTTCACCATCATTTATGAAGATAATGTAAATAATTCTTGAGCACAAAAAAATGTACAAATTCTCACTAATTAAACCATTATTTCGTAATTATTTCACCCCTTATAAACGTATAAGATTTAACAATAAAACTCCCAGGTCTGCCAGGGTAGCAACTTCTTAAAATCTGGATATTCATAAAGAAAACTGTAAAGCTTCCAAGCATTTCATCTGTAGGTTTTACCTGATGCCCATTTAGTCTTTTAAACATATTTTAAAGGCCTGTAAATTACTCATAATGACAGCATACACATATGTTGCTGAAAAAAGTGTGCATATCTCAAGGAGTTGTGAAGTGTGTGATTCTAAGCAATAAAATATACAGCCAATTTTCAAATACTTCCTCATAAAGCAGTTTCAAGGGCATTCTGAAAGGTTGTCAGTCTCATCCATCATTAGCCTCTCCATTCTCAAAAACATTTTATATAATATTGGCACGGCTGTGAGTAGCTCTCAAGTGGAGTGAAACATGGAACCAGAATCAAAACAATAATCCATGCTGTGGATTGAGGTGGGTTTTGAAGCTCCGAAGAAGGCAAAGATGGAGCCATCGGCAGGAAATGTCATTTGCCTTACAGCTATCCGGGAATTCTCATGATCGACTTCTCCTGAAAAATGTAAAACAATAACTGAGGAGTACAATGCTAACCTTCAAATGAAACTGAACACAAAAATTCTTGAAAGCAGCAGAGAAAGAATAAAAATTTTCCATCAGGACAATGCACCTCCCCAGAAGTATCTTGCTAATGGGGAAATTGAGGGATTTTAACTATGAAGTGTTGGAACACCCTATTCCCCAGAATTGGCTCCTTCAGACTTCCGCCTCCTCTGAAAACTCAAAAGTTTCCTCTCTGGTCAACATTTTTCAATCAAGAAGTGATTGTGGCTGTAGAAGTCATTTATAGCACTCCCGGAAGAAAACCACTGAGGTGGGATAATGGCACTGAAACACAACTGTTTGAAATATATAAATATTAAAGGCGATTATGTTGAAAAATAAAAGTTTTTTGAAAACAAATTGTCATTTTCATCATCAAGCCAAGAACTTTCTGATTATCTTTGTATGCTATTAGGTATGAACTGCTAAAATATAGCATCTTTCGGATGCTTACAAAATGCAGTTGTCACTACTTTCTTAACACTAAGGTACTTTAAATGGTAAAATGGAGACATTTGCAGAGACTACATGTGATGCGAAAGAAATCACTTCATTCGGAATGTGAATTTGAATGAAAGGATTTAAGTGCTGCATTGTAATCTTAAAGTCAGAGGTGATAATTTTTTGTTTGTTAAAAATGGTTTGTGTCATTTTGAAAGCTTAAGCCAATTAAGCTACCAAGGCCTTGGTAGCTTAACTGGCTAAAGAACTCATGCGGAGGGATCTGGGTTTGAATCTTGGTCAAGGCAAATGATTTACTCTTTGAACTTGTTGCATTGCAATGTGCATTAGGGGATGACTCCATTAAAAGTTAGTCGCAGCATCTACCGCTATTTCTTTGAATTATTTTCTTGCCTCTTCTATTTTATGTAATGTTAGATTTCTCTTGATTCAAATTAAGCTATTGATTCATTTGTCTTCATACTCTTGAAGCTATGTATCAAATCTTGTTCCTTGTTTTACTTTTTATTATGTCAGAGCTCAATTAGAGGTTATCCTGGGGGTTCCAGTGGTAGTCGTCAAAATCTGAATGGCTAAAATAAAATCTGAACTTGACTGATGTCATTTCTGACATCTCACAATTTACACTTTAAAAGAAATAATTATGTAATAATTCTTCCAGTGCATTTTAGGGTCTTGTAGGTGTTGTCCTGATGCAATTTTTCTCGTTTCAGAAATACTTTGATTATGAGGTGGACTCAGATGATGAGTGGGAAGAAGAGGAGCCTGGTGAATCATTGCATGGGTCAGATGATGAGAAGGAATCTGAAGATGAATACGAAGTTGATAATGAATTTTTTGTCCCTCATGGATATCTTAGTAATGAAGAAGCAGATGGGGAGGAAGATGAGAATGTTGTGGTGAGTTCTACAAATCTATGTTACTAGTTGATAGGTTTTTCCAGTAAAATCCAGAAAAAGAATGATTTCTCATCAATTGGAAACAGAAAATAGATTAGGATTATTACACTATAAGTTGGGGAGAATTTTTATAAACCTATGATGGGTAAGAAATGCTATTGTTTTCAGTAAAAACACTGTATTTGCTCAATTGTGGCCTTGCAGTTATGAGGAACACAAGTCATTAGTCTTGACTCTTCATCACCAACTTATTCTACTCTATACAGTTCAGATATAACTTGTTGGTTTCCAATCACTGTTTATTCCCAAACAAAAATAAGGGTTGTGTTACTTATTTTTTGTTATTTGGATGAAGAAGCATTTCATGTATCCATGGCTTTTTAAGGTAGCGAGTTAAATTTATTACAATTAAGGTGAAATAATAAGTAAAAACATTGTCCATGCCAGAGATGTAATACGGCTTAGTTTAAGCTTAGACTCACCTCTGTAGCTGTATGCTGTAAACACTCCCTAAGGAGTGCTGGAAAAGAATGAACTACGACAGTTTCTAACAGCCTATTGCTCTACAATGGTAACATTTCAAGAAATGATTAGCGATCGTATGGTCAATTTTCTCGCACAGCTGTTTCCAACAAACACTGCCGGTCTTGCATGCTTAAAAATTTCTCATTTTGTCTAAGAGACTATGTCTTACCATTGCATAGGTGAATAGAAATCGAGTTTTAATTGTACGTCCACTAGATTCCTGATTTGGGGGAAGAGGGAAATGTAGTCATAGTACATTCATTCTGCTCAATATTACAGCAATTACATGATCACTTCAATGCTGTCAAACAAAAGTGAATGTTGACAGTAATTTTTTTACATTTTTGTGAGGTGGGAAATTTTCTGTCGTGGAACACTTCACTATTACAGAGGTTTCTTAGTTAAAGAAACTTACTGCTGGGGAATTTTTTTAACTTTCGTAATTTGCAGAGACTATTTTACATCCAAATACAGTGGAACCTCAGACAAGATAAGCAGTAGTATTAAATGAAAAATCTGAAAGTTTCGGATGGTTACACCCTTAGCTTGAGGTGGAAAAGGGTAATTTGACCTCACCAAGGAGCAGCCAATCAGGGCACCCAAGAAAATCTAGACACTTGCATGGTCAATCATAGCATTCCGGGCCAACCAGCAACTCCTATATATAGCGGCCATATTGCAATACAAATCAGTTTAACCTGAAGATGCCTCCCGGTCTAGTTGGTCAAACTGTTGTCTTCAAACCAATCTACTGGATATAAATGCCCAGAAGCAGCATGAAACCTTAATTATTCATTGTTACTAATTATTCAGCCACATTTGCTGTCAATAATATAAATCACTTTGAAATATTTGGAGCCTCAGTTGAGGAGATAAAGAAAAAAATTTCCATGTTTGCAATGAAGGAAAGTTATTGTAAGTTCCCTGATGGAGACATTCGGCAGCTACCTTTCTTCTCTACCTTGAGCAAGTATTTTGAGACTGAACCCTCCCACCAAAAAGTTACCATTGCAAAAGTATTGCCAAGTTTTTCGATATGTTTATAATTATACTTAGAATGTTTGCATACTTTATTTTTGGTGCTAAATGTTGTGCACTTTTGCAGTAGTAAGTGTTTCTGCTGCTATAGCAGATATATCTTGGTACACTAGTTAATTATGTTCATTGTTTTTTCTTTCAGTCTCCAGAAATCCAAAAGGCAAAATTAAAACTTTTGGGAATAGAGTTTGAAGAAGAAATGAAACAACAAACGAAGCAAATTAAACCTCAACTACTTGGCTGCTTTTGGTCTTTTGGGAAAACTGTTGATGAGAATTGTAAGTTATTTCACTTAAATGTTTTTATCCTATTCTAATTCACTTGTCCAAAACATTTCAAAACCTAAGTCTTTAATTAGCATCTTATTTCATCTGAAATCTTCAGGTCTTATGTATTTTTGTTAACTCTTTTAATTTTTAATGCTGTGTTATGTTAAATGTGAGAATAATTTGGTACCTCCCATATGAAGTGTCAGATTTGTTTTTGATCATGTATAAGAGCAACATGCAAATGTGGCTCTGAAGCAAATATACAGATCCCAGTACATTTGTCATAAATATCCTTGGTTAAATAAAATATGGAAGGGAAATTTCAATCGTGAATTCTTGATCAGTGGTTACGTTAATAGCTTCAGCCTTCTCAGAAGTCAAGGATATTCTTTCTTTGATAGCAGAAGCCATTGTTATTAGCTGTTGAATCAGTGTCTTCATCTCTGTTAGAAGTCGGGGCTAACGTACTGGCTTCCCACCCAGAGGGCCCGGGTTCAAATCCCGGCGGTGTTGAATTGTTCAGTGGTATCTCGATCCCTACTTGAGGTGCTCTGTGGAGGGCACTTTGAGTGAGTACACCGTACGTCGGATGGGACGTTAAGCTGCGGGCCCCTTGGCGCCTTTCGTAAAGAGTAGGCTAATGCCGATGCCAGGTTTCTCTCCACCCTTCATCCTTTCCTGTCCATCCCCTATGGCGCAAATGACCTCAGCTGTTGGTCGCCTCCTCTAAATACTACTACTACTCTGTTAGAAGTAATTTCAACTGCTTACTCCTTTAATGCACAATTCCCTGCATGGAATAGTGAATTAAAAGTCACTAATTTACAGTGCTTGGCTTCTGAATTCATGTGTAAAATGTACTTATGAATTGTATTGTTGGATAATTATTTTGAGCCTTTAAGTCTCCTTTCTTTGTTGCACCCTAAATGTTCATGGTAGTGACAGTCTCACTCTGTCGGCAGACTCAAGGTGGAAGAGAAACCAGTAATATCCTGCCCATTGTGTTATTGGGCATGGTCACATCTGAGTGTTAACTTTATGTTCATCTTCAAGATGTGGTATTCCTTTTTTCAGTGAATCATCAATATGAGAGAATTTTGATGCCCTACAAAGCAGTTATTTGTTGTGACCACATTCCCACATCTTTTACAACTCCGAGCAGCTCCATAATTGGCACTGTAAGTGGAGGTCAAGTGGATGGAGCATCTGTTGGCAGAAAAAAGTCTGTGTTTCCGGAAACAGGTATGCATGTACACATTATTGACTGAATAATTTGCAGTCTTAAGCTTAAAATGTGAGTTCATTTAAACGTTGGAAACCATCCTTTTTGAATTAAATCAGAAATCAGGAGAATATCTGTTTGGGTCCTGGCTCATGGTTTACTAGAGTATCTATTTTTTTCTTCCTCCCCTAATACTAGCAGTGCTGGAAAGGGAAGTGACGAGGGTCTTGTAATGTTGATATTTTTTAGGGTTTGTGTGGTCCGCATTTATGGAGTCATGGATATTTTCCCTATCCCATTATTGTAAGAATGTTCTGCCAATTGCCTATGCACACAAGTCCATATGCATCTTGGGAGCTGATTTTATTTATCCCTGCTTTCAATCATTAAAAATTGGTAAATGACAATAATTTCCAGAGTAACTTGGGAAAATACCTTCATCATTTTAAGTAAATTATAAGGGCTAAAACAAAGCATTTTCTCTTGCCCAATCCTCAAGCTAAATAATCTGGAAGAAGTAACAACATTCGAATTTCACTTTTATTCTAATGCCTGTCTAATTTTCTCTCATATGTAGATGCTTCTGCATGTTAGATTTTCATGTTTATGGGGCACAAAAAATACTGCTCGAGTGAAAATTTCAAACGTTGATGGATGAATATATCTGTATCTGTACAAGCTAATAATCAGAGGACTGTTATCAACCTGGAAAATTGCAAAAACGTGGACGATTCTGGGCATTTGGGGAAGAGTTATGGGAAACCTGGAAAGGTCAGAGAATTTGGGGAAGGGTTAGAGTAAATATTTGGGGAATTTGGGTAAGGGTTATCAAAAACCTGTAAAAGTGGGGTAGTTTTTGGAAAATCATTTTAATAGTTTTTTTTCCTTGCTTGTAGCCTTTTCGATGCAATATGATGCTATAAGTCCCAGTGTTTTATAAAGGAAGGCAAGGGAGTCCAGCCATTCTTTTAAAAAGATGAACTGGGAAAAAAACATGTAAAATTAATCCTGTAAAGAAACCAGAACTCAGCAGTAAACTTTGGAATTAAGAAAGATAAATGTTATTTTACTGGAAAATAGATTGTGGACAGCAGAAAGAAAAATTACTGAGTGTTTTCTTTGCTTGGATTTAGCATGAAAAACTAGCTTAGTGATTTCTTTTTAAGTAGTGCCTTTGAAGGGATTACCTGTATCCGCACATTATCCTGCATGGAACGTGGCAAGGATTTTTAGGACACCAGTCAAACATATCTGTACAAATATTAGTTTCTACTTGCATTTGAATATATGCTTGTTCATATGCTTAGACACTGGTATGGATGCATGCATAATTTGAATCATTTATCAAATCATTAAATGCTTGTTTTTCTGTAAATATTTCAGTGCTTGGGTTTTCATTTTATAATGATTCCACATTATGCAATGGAAAAAAAGTACTTAAAACTCTTTCCCATATTTGATGGATAATGCAAACATAAAAAAGATTCATGCCGGTTTAATTACATCAAAATTAGATGATCTCTTTTTGATAAATAAAGGTTCCAACTTGGAGTCTACATAATTTTTACACAGCCAGAATATTAGTGTAAATAGAGTATTAGCACTGATCATTATCATATATATCCAGACATTTAAGCATTATAAGTGTCGATATCAATGGCTGCAGGAATGTCTTCCATGGAACTGCCAGTACTTTTAATTGTGCCATTTGTGTCCCATATTAGTTGGTAAATCTTCTTTAATTTACTTTGCTAATAAGAATAAATCAGCTGCTTGCATAACTGTAAATATTGATAACGAACTTATTGTACAAAAAAGTAAATCATGTTTTCTAGGCATCTCTATTGACAGTCGTCTGTCTTGGGATGACCATATTCTCAAACTTCGTAATAAGTTGAGTTCACTTTGTCATCTTATCAGATTCATTAGGCATACCGTCAATACTGAGGTCTTATTGTCTCTTTATTTTAGTGAATTTTACTCTCATGTTGTTTATAGTATTCTTTTATGGGGCCCTACACCTAATGCAAATATTATATTTAAAATTCAAAAACGGATCATCCGACTTATTTGCTTTGCTACTCGTGCAGCATCCTGTCGTCCCCTCTTTAAAAAATTGAAAATTTTACCCATTCCCTGCGTGTATATGTATTGCGCATCTTTGTATGTCAAAAGCAACTTCTCTAGTTATCTTTCCAATGCCAACGTTCACAATTATAACACAAGGCATTCTGCTGACCTCCACCAAAACTTTGTCAGAACCTGTACCACCGCCCATGGACCTAAACATATGGGCCTCATGATTTTTAATAAACTTCCTAAAGAACTGAAAGCACAACATAAGCTGCCTATATTTAAGCTCAACCTTCAGAAATATTTACTCTGTAAAATGTTTTATTCTATTAATGAACTTCTTGTCCCATGAGTTTCTTTGTATTTAAACATGTACTTAGTATTTATCATTTCTTTATATAACATTGACGTGTCCTATATCTGTGCTTGTTTTTTACAATTGTACAAATCTGCTGGGCAAATAAAATTACTTACTTACTTACTATTAGGAATTGATAAGGAATTTGGGTTGAAGTAAAAAGTTAATTAGTACAAATGAAGCCTCTCCATCAATGAGATTTTTTCATTCTTAAATTTCTATGGTGGTGTAACTTTTATGTTGTTATTGTCATAGTGCTGAAATATTGATTTGCTTTACTTCTACCTTCACAGCTATACCAGACTTGATCAAACTGATTCATGGAAACATAAATGGATGGAGATTTTTGGTGTTAGAATTTCTGACTTACTGGAAAAAGAAAAATGATCACAAGGCTCAATCTAAGGAAGTGGAAGGTGACATACCTCCTTCAACACCTTCCTCAAAAAGTGCAATTTCAAAGCTGAGTACTGCAAGAAAAATAAAGGAGTTAGCTTCTTGGATTCAGTTCCCAGAAGGTTCTGTAATGACTGGAAAATATGCATGGTGTGTGACAGAGGAAACAAGAGCACAATTTGGCTTAACAGATCTCAGTTTGCCTAACTCTTGGAAGTATCATCTGAAGCCAGTGAAGAAAAATGAAGTTAAATCAACTCCCACATCTCCATCAGCTGCAGTTTGTGAAGTGCCAATTGAATCCCCTAATTCAACAAAACCACATTTGATTACCAAGTTCACCAAGGTAATGAGCAAAGAAGAAAGGCTTAAGCAGCTGAAGCAGAGACCAAAAATTTCAGGTAGCCCACAATGTGGGACAGCATCACTCCAGAAGCAAGCTCCAGAAATTATTGAGGTGGATGTCATTTCCACTTCTCAAACTTCAAACATGAAGCCAAGCCAGAGTGTATCAAGTGGTCCAGATGCTAAGCCACGAAAGCGTGTTCCATTGTTGGTATCAGTACCCCGGGGGCAGGAAATACCTAAAAGTTACTCACTTTCATCATTTTTAAAGAAATCTGATGTCGTACAAGGTAGTTCCTCATCATTCAAAACAAAAAGCCCAGGGACGGCAGATGTCAAGTCAAAACAACTCTTGAGTTCTGAAGAGAAGGAAGTTGAATGCATTGTTCTTAATTAATATCAGCCTTTCTCTAGTAGTTTCTCATCATCTCCAATGTACATAATATTATTATTTATCTAAAAGTGCCTGTCTCATTTTATTGTTTATCAGTTTTTTTAAAGTTGGACAAGTAAGAATGGATATTTTTATAGCTGTTTTAACTGAGTTGTCATTTTTGTGAGCTGCATGTGTCACAGCTCATTAACCTGTAAAGATGGCACACATTCTAATGCAATTCCTAGCAGTTGTGTACAATGTAAATACATGATTTTTAAACTAAATTTTTTCTTGAGAAAATCCTATCTTTGCAATTTTTTGTGCTCCTGTCAAGGCTTCCATAACTACCAGGGTAGTGGGAATTGAGATGTAGATTATTAGTAAAAGCCCTTATTTTTACTTTTCTAGGAACCCCAGAAATAGTGTTAATTGCTGGAAAATGCAAATAACAAGATGAGGAGAATTTCCACTTTTGCATGCTAAATTACTGAAGTCTTTGTCTTAAGTACTATTATCATGAATAACGCCAACTGGAATTTCTTCATCTTAATTAACATTAAACGCTGCCTTCCTAAAGAAGTTGTATTTTAGAATTCCTAACTTGCTTCCAAGCCAAGTCAAAAATATGATATTCCAATTTAATGATATGTAGTGTAAAGCATCCAGTACATTTAATTTGATTGCCTTTATATTCCTACCTCAATCATGCAGTGATATGAATTTCTGAGCAATGATTCCTTGATAATGCTCCTTAAATGAGTGTAGTATACCTAAATCCAGTGGTTGGAGCTGTCTAGTACAATTGGCGGGGGAAAATTGTAACTGTTCATTTCTCAAGTATTCATTTGGTTGATGGTCTGGACACTGATCAGTAAGCAGCAGAATTTTCCTGTTCTGAGACCCCATTTTTAACATCCAGAGCATGAAGCTCATCCTCAAATATTTTGTAGGTCATTCATGTTTTGTCAATAAAATAAGACTTGTCTTTCGTAGCTCAGGGCACCTCCATGATTTTGTTACTCCATGAAGCAGTTTTATTTTGCTAGCAGCACATTTAAAAAAACCTCATTTACATTCAAAACATCCTTTGGGTTATGGACTTTTGGGTTATGGCTATGGAATTCTGACACCTTCCATATAGTTGCAGTCTTTGCATCGGCATTTCTACTTTTACCACACACAGCCTTGAATGTAAGATTGGGCCTATTTTTAAACCTCTATAACCAATCATGGGATGCTGCGAAATCTTTGATTCCCAATATTATGAGAATGTGCGATACTTTTTCTCTAATGATGAAACCATTCATGGGGTTATATAACTATCTATCATTTAAAAACCACTCTCAGTAATACTTCATATTTGGAATTCTTGATATATTACCTCTTTTTAGGCAATTGTCTGCACTGGTTTGCATGTTTCAGAATCAAATTGCTATTTTTCACTATTGTTTTAAGTGTAAAAGCCTGCAATCAAAGATGTATAGCCTGATTAATATAGATTCTATCATGAGAATTACCTTGTTCCAAAATTTTTATTTTACTCTAAATTGAAAATTTTAGTTTCTTGTCTTTCCATTGTCAAGCAGGATAAAATTTATATTCAGGAGTAATTGGGGAAATATAAACAAGTGAGAATACCATATCAGTACCATGACGTTCAAATAGTGTAACCAGTTGTCCAACATTAACATTTTTGAAGTAAATAGAATTATTTTTTATTCATTGTAGCAACTGTGCAAGTTTCAATACTTTTTATTATCCAGGAGTCCATCACTTTTATGCATAGAGGGAATGCAAATGATCCCAGGTGTCAGGCACCATTTTTTACTCTTCGACATGTTTGGGTCATATTTTCAACTTATGTGTGAAATAAATAGTCTTCCTAAGCTGTTCATAAAATGCATTAATTATGTAGCCAACTCCTAGTCCTATAATGTATTCATTTCGTAGCATGAATCTTTCTCTGGCATACTCGGATTACAAGTTTATAAGGGTAGGCTGAAAATTTTCCGACCTAACAAGTAAATGAGAAATTTATTTTTATTTTTCAACATAGTCGATATGTTCTTTCCATCAATTCTCTTAAACTTCGAGGTTAGGAAGCAGGAAGAAGTCGCTGAGGGCTAGATCAAATTAATATGGTGAGTGGTCAACCAATTTGAAGTGTAATTCTTGAATTTAAGCCCTGGCGACTGCTTATGTGTGAGCAAGTGCATTTTCCTGATTGAAAAGCACTGTTCTTCTTCCAATTCAGACAGTTTTTTTGCAATTTCTGTATTCAGCTTGTCAAGTAATGATCCTTAATACTCTCCTGTTATTGTTTTACATTTTTTAAGATAGTTGTGTGACTATCCCAAAAAACAGTTGCCATCATCTTCCCCACTGATGGAACCATCTTCACCTTTTTTGGAGCACATTCACCCTTTGCATTCCACTCTTTCGACTGGCTATCACCTCAGGAGTGAAGTGATGGATTCAAGTTTCATCTACAGTTATGAATTGATGCCAAAAATGTACTAGCTAAACCACTCCTAGGGGGCCTTAGAAATGTTGATTTAAATGCATCTTTGGTCCAAAGTGAGCAAAATTGGCACTCGACATGTGGAGAGCTAATGCATGTTCAATTCTTCTGTCCTTAAATATATAATTAAATTATTCTTTCAATATGCCCATGTCCTTTTCTATCTCTCTAACCTTAATTCATTGGTCATCCAGTACCATTTGGTGCACTTTTTTGATGTTATTGGTTTTTGTCCTAAAAAAAAGACAAGATTCCCAAGTACAGTATATGGTAGTATCATTTCAGTCAAGGTGGATTTTGGATGGATACAAACTTAACCCTGCAATGCATTGCCTTGTCCGGTATGCTTAACCTGATCCCACTCTACAATTAATATTTCAATGCTACATTCTTTTATCTTGCTTCTTACTGTTCAACAATGCTTATTCTACTTCATCTTCCTCTTTCCCCCTTGAACGTCTCTCCCACTATCAGTCTTTCATCCTTCCAACATGCATGCATCCACCATTTCTGCCTCCTTGGCATTTCTCCCAACAACCTTCTCCTCCCTCCACTATGCTATGTATCTCTTTATTTTCGTTTTTGTCTATTTAACTTTTTCCACTGTTCAGACCCACATCTGAAAATCCGACAATCTACTCCCTATACCTTAAATGATCAATTTCCTGCAATATACATAACCATGCTTAAAACTAAAGTTTTCTGTAATCTTTTCTCAACATCCCTGTCATCAACTCCCTCCTTATGACCGCTTCTATGACATTGTAAGTCTTCTCATTTCCTTTTTACTCAAATCATCTTGCTCCAAAACATTTCTAGGAAAGATATTCTCTATAGGTCTCCGCAGAACTCTTGCTTCTCTTCATAGTCATTTCTTGTTCCTAAACTGTAGTCCCGTACCTTACTACCTTCTCTTCCTTCACATACCATCATATTCTCATCATTATCAAATGTTTTCACCCAGGAACACCTACAATTATGTTTTCTGACTGATTGTATATCCTATTGACTTCTGTATGGTTGGTTGGTGGCAAGTAGCCCAGAACAATTATTAAGTTTGTGGGTTCAGTCACTTGCATGGTTAATTGGCTTCCTACTTTTTCGTTCATTATTATTGCCTCCCCTCATCATAGTAGCATGGGATAAGTAAAATAAGTCGTTTCCCATTGCCTTCCTCAATAGTATTTTAACATGACACCATCACTCAAATGGCTGCCCCACTGGGGTCAGACACCTTTGCTGCCACCTCGCTGAGGAACAGATGCTGAGTGGATTACCCTTCGCTTAGCTCTTACCGTTTCACCCATTTGCCATAGGCGACCTTACCTGGAGCAAATGTCATTGCTCTGTGGGGGTCATGAGACTGCACCAACCCTACCACCACATTGCCGTTGTATCATAGTAGAACTCTATGGCCTCAAAAGTATTTGGTTTGTTAGACAATTTAATAATATATAGCCATTTTGGATTATTATAAAGGTCGAAGAATTGAAATGAACGTAGACAGGTGATGTCTGGAATTACAGATATAGAATGATTACTCATGAAAGGACTGGATGATAGTTAAAGTTTCATCATATATTGATGGTAGCATTTGAAAATTTATAATGCTGGCAGAAATGTGGAGTTTTCTTGACCTGATGACCACGTTGGAGGGCATACTTGAATTGTCTCTATTCTTAAATACAGTTAAGAATCCTCATTTATAACAGAGAAAATAATATAAATTAAATAGGCAAAGACAGTATCATTTAGAAAGCAATATCATGTAGGAGAGAGAAGTGAGGCTCTACAACAAAAAGAATATGGTAGTTGAAATCCACTTCGATCAACTTCAGTTTAGGGTATTCACGTATTAGTTGGCCAGATAAAACAAACACTAATTTGTGTAACATGGGAACAATGACCAAGTGCTGGAGTGGATGAGCTCTGCTTTTGTGAATATAATTGTATATGCAGGTAGGAAAAACTATTTGCTTGAGATCCACATGTTACGTGAGAGGATACTGACGTAAATTCATCAAATGGCTTGCCATTGAATGCATTTCCATCAGGCCTGGCTCTGATTCCTGGTGAGGCATCTGGACATCCGTATCTTCACTCAGGCTGTTATTTTTTAGACACCAGATCTTGAAACTACAATTGGCAGAGATTAAGAAACTGCCCCCCCCCCCTTTTCCTTGATGAGCTTTTGGACAATGATGGGCTTTGTGCATGGGTAAAAGTGAACTCTATATATGAAACCAAACTTTGGGTTGATTTCTGTGGTTTATGGTTGAAAGAAGATGAAAATTTAATATACATTAAATTCCTAACAAAATAAATGGAGGGAAACTAGTCAATTGGGAGGTGAAGCTAATGGCAACTTGCTTTTACAGTAAAATATTGAAATGAAAAGGAAAATAGATATTGTTTCCACTACCTAATAAAATATTATAATGGACACTAAAAAAACATTTTTATAGTTTTGGGCTCTAGAACCCTAATAATTACAAGTGTATCACCAACCGTGTTCATGCAAACAAACAAATTGAGAGATGTCATAGCAGAGTTAAGGAGGGTAATTATTGTTTGTACTTCAAGGATTAATTCTCCGATGTTGAAAACTTATGACAAATGTTCCTTCAGGGATCACAAGGAATATTATCACCCTTACCTGGAAAGATTAAATTGGTTATGAATTATTGATGAAAAATTATAAAATATTAATTTGTATTAAACTGAATTTTGTGTAAAGAGTGTAACTTTTTATGCACAACTTAGTCTTTCCTCATGAATGATCAATCATGGTTACGTATTAACCATAACAACAGTAATCAACCTGAAGGTCAGTTTGGTAGGTGATAGAGTTCACCCAGTGCTAAGCCAGGCGAAGATGCGTGAAATTCGCACATCCGGGTAGGGGGCCAGTTCCTTTCCCTGCGCCGGTTATGGTTTCCCAGGAAGCTCTGGTACCTGAAAAAATCACCTAGCTTGGGACTCGGGGTAGCTGGGCGTAGGTGCTCAGAGCCCTGGCCCTCCGGTTAGCAATCCAGCGCTCTACCCCTGGACTATCGCGACCCACGTTATTTATTATGGAAGTTCAGTTCAGAATAATATTTTTTCGGAGGTAGGTTAAATTAATCCAAATAAGACCTTATTTGAAATGTCAAAAAATGAACATCCATATAATTTGTTTGACTTGTATCAACCATTAATGATAATGTCTTCTAATACTTTGAAGTAGCTGCTAAACATTCAAGCTGTGTCCAGACTCATCAATTAGGTGTCAAAATCACTTTATTTAGGGTTAACGTCATCTTGAAGGGTGTCCCAACTCGTAGGGCTGCAAGAGGGCACAAATTTAGGCATCTATTTAGGCCGTAAAAACCATATCCTAAATACATCATATTGAAAGGATAGCCCATTCCCGTTTTCAGACAACGCTTTTCTTTATAGAACTCGCTCGAAGAGAGAATTGTTTTACAATGATATTGATATTTTATTACCCTGCAAGGCCCAATTAAGGTGAGTGGCAGCAGGTGAATACACAGCAGATATTTTTTACCCAAATGTGACACTATTGCGGTCAGATAGTGTTATTCTCATCCCTTATTGACTTTGGAAAAATGGCACCTTAAACCTATCTATTCAACACCTAATCTTTAATTTTATTGACATGATCTCTCCTAACGTCGAACTATGGGGGTAATTATACATTTTCAAAATCATTGCTAAAGAGACGTCCTTCCAATTCATGCAAAAGATTTAAACTGTAATTCAATCTTTGCTCAGTGAGTGATTCCTAGCCTAGTTGCTCCGATATTTTCGATTCGCCACTTGGTTTATCATTACAACATTTACGAATCTAGCTCCTTTACGCTGCAAGCCATCTGAGGTCTGTCGGCATCTCTTAATTCTGATCCTCGCTCGTAGATGGCCCGGAATGAGGCCGAGAAATGGGCGAAACACTGACACCGGCCTGCTTATGATTATTGGTTGGCAACACCGCATTCTCGTGACGTGAGGAAAAAAAAGAGTCGAGTTGGTCCGCTTACGTCGAACTTTGATTGTATCCTGTGAAAGTGGTAATTTTTTGTTATCAATCAGAATATGTAAGGATCAAAACTCGCCCCAATGATTGAAGTCTTTCATTTAAAATTAGCCTAGTAAAATCAGGGATCCTCATTCTGTGTACATTATTCGGAATTGTTAGGCAATATGTCAAACAACGGATCTTATAGTAATGATCGCCCACCGTCAGTTGGTGAGGCAGAATTAGCCACTGATCCATCGCTTGGGGCTCTTGTCTTCCTATCTGATTACAAAAAGTAAGTAATCAGTCTTGAGTAATTGGAAATGTTTTCTTCTTGTTCAATATGAAGTTTCGACTTTTTTTGCTCCTAATAAACCTTGATTCCCTGTGAATGCAGACATGAAGACTTGCAACAAATGCTTGACAGTAACAAAGATAGCCTGAAGCTGGAGGCTATGAGAAGGATCATATGTGTGAGTTCATTACGTTTGCGGCAAATATATGTTCTAAGAGTTGTTGATCTTTCTCCTAATACTTCAATTTCATTCATATTATAGATGGTAGCCAAAGGAAAAAACGCTTCAGATCTTTTTCCTCCTGTGGTGAAAAATGTCGTATCAAAAAATATCGAAGTAAAGAAGTTAGTTTATGTGTACCTTGTCAGATATGCAGAAGAACAGCAAGACCTGGCATTGCTGTCAATATCGACATTTCAAAGAGCTTTAAAGGTCAGTAATTCGTAGTTACGATTTTCTCTTGGTTTTAAGGAAATTTGAAAAGAGCCAAGTGAATAAGTAGATTTTTATGTATCTGTCATGACATCGTTGACATAAATATTAGTACATTTACCACGTTACATAACATTTTTTACTAGTTATCAGTGCCATGTAGATCATGGTATGGTAATTATCAGGTTCATTAATTGCACTCTGTGACATGTAGTGAAGAGTATTGGTCATTAAATGTTAAAAATGTTTATGTCGTCTAGGGTCGGCTACCCTTTGTTGTTAATTATTTTTTTTTGTTTTATGTATGTTTTGGGAGGAAGTTTTAATGTCCTCAATGGCTTAGTTTTAGCATACGGCATGCATATCTTCCTCCTGGCCAAAGTTGCCGGCAAAAGCGAGACTGACAGTATGCACGCACATTAGAACAACTGTAGGAATATTGCCATATTTCGCAAACCGTTAATTATGTGTTATTGTGATTCTTTGGATGTGTCAAAAGATCTGTTGTCTATATTATTGCTTATTGTACTACTCTATCTATATTTCAGGATCCTAATCAACTTATCCGAGCCAGTGCACTGAGAGTTTTATCAAGTATACGGGTACCAATGATTGTTCCAATTGTCATGCTTGCTATAAAAGATTCAGCTTCAGACATGTCACCTTACGTGCGAAAAACAGCTGCCCATGCGATTCCAAAATTGTACAGGTACATCTAAGTAATTTTTTATGCTGTCTAATCAAGTTTTTTCATTATTTCTCATCTCAACTAATTAAATATTGAAAGCACTTAACCGTATGTTATCTGGCCCAGGAATAGTTTCTAGTGGCTCACCAAATATTCTGTTACCCACTAACACCTTCAGCATAATATTACATTCCTCATATTTTTGGAAAATAGTTTTCATGGCACCCACAAGGTTGAATCTTTGTTCGCTGATGAAACTATTTTTTGATATTGTAACCTAATTTAGATATTATAAATGTGACTTTCATAAATGTATCATAGTAATGATTCACTGTAATACATTGTCATGCCGGGAACGATGGCTAATAATACAAATTTTATTTTGCACTGTCTCATCCAAAACTATGTATTGTATACAAACAACTTATAAAAAATAGTTATTTGTTAATGCATATGGAATCAGTATTTGTGGTTGGTTTAAGTCGGCAGGGAATGACAATTCTATAGAAAGAAATAGAAGATTAACGAAGAATGAAACTTTTGCTCCCTTTGTTTGTTATCTTCCTGTATATATTGCAGTTGATGGGCAAAAACATTTTTAGTAAATGACACTTGTAATTCTTAATTTCAACATAAGGGCATTGGTGGGCTTCAGGCCAAATAAAATTTTTTTATAGTTTTGCCACTGAAAATCCTTGATACTTCCTCTCCCTCTTTAAAAGACATACTTGGGCACTGATAGTACCTTGTTGGCCTAGTTCATTTCATCATATATGCAAGCAAGGAAAACCCAACATTTATTTACTCCTAATTTTGGTAATGCAATCATTCTAATGATTATGGCATAAAAATATTGTGCAAATGATTATGATGCAAATATCTCCAGAGGCTCCTTTTTTAGGGGGATTACATTTTGGCTACAAATTCAAAAATGAACGGTAATTCCTGTAAATTTTGATTACAATGACTCAGATTTTGATGTTCATTGTCATCAGCTAAATACTACAGAAGACACTGTGCTTAAATACTTGGTGTTAAGTCATTAGAATTTGGAAGATGAAAAGGGGAAGGGGCAAGGTAGGGACTAGGAAGGAATATTTGGGGAGCTGGGTGAGAAGGGAATGGCTAAGGGTTCTTGAGTGTAACCCTTTCCAGCTATGAAAATGTTGAAAACGCAGAGAAAAATCAAGAAGGGGGGAATGGCTGGAAATCAGAATGTTTTCTATTACTGTTTCGACTGTTTCATAATTGGTAAAAGCTCTTGTTACCACTTCTGCCTACTCGGGAACATCTAGGCTGGATCCCTTAACTTTCTGGTGCAGAATATTTGTAATTAAGTCGCTTTTGTTTCCATTGTCTGAAATATTTTGGGAAAATTTGGAAACAGTATTTTTATTTTCAAAACAGGAATTTGAAAATGTATTGATTAATTTCATTCGTACATTCTAGAATGCACTCATTCAAGCGACTACCAATTGAAATCTGACCTCTTACATTCATCTAGTACAATGGTATTGAATTGAACTCCCAGAAAAACAGTTTTATATATCTATACAACATTAGTATAATACTACCTCAAACTTTTTTTAATTAATAGATTTTATTCTATTTTCGTTACCTCTTGATTAGGATTCCAATAAAAATATTCATTTTTTCAAAAGTTTCCTATCTATTCAAAAATTAGTAGGTATTCTATGAGTATACAATACCTTTGCATGGGTACTAAAATTTTTAAGCATTCACCAGTACTGCAGAGCAAAAATATGATTGCCCAAGAGAAATATTTGGTATTATATGTTAATACTTTCAAATGTAATGTCTGGTAAAATATTCTGCTCAACAAATCCCTAAGCCATTATAAATATGGTATTCTCTTTTTATAATGTGAAGGGCATGCCATATTTCCCATCCCAGAAGATGCACCTTGATTTTTTCTGGTTATAATTTTCAAAACGTGCTGAAATTTGACAGAAAAGATGAAAATTTTTTTCTCAACACCAAATATAAAGAAAATTGTATTGTTGCATTATTAAATTATCAGCTACACATATATCAACCTTATTCAATGTTAAATCCCCGAAATTTGTCATTACTGTGCCCATTAAAAGGCCTTTCAGCCGCCTCATTTCTGTGTTCTAAAGCATAATTCATGAGTTCAAGTTCAAATACAATGCTGTATGACAATTTTCTCTCTTAAGATTGCATATAGGTGTTATCATTTTAATTTTCATATGATACCTAGTTTCTGTTATTATTTTGATATTATCAAAATTTTTACTTAAAGCAACCATTTCCTATGCTTTTACGACACTCATACTACTGGAGACTAAATGTCTGTAGACTCTTGAGTTTATTGACAGAGATACTATATATGTATGTATTAGCAGAGGGGGTACATCCCTGTTAGCCCAATGCATATTAAGTTGTGCAGCAGCACCACATGTGAGATAAAACTAAATGTTCTACATTGTATACATTAACAATTTCTTTTGAATTTTTTAGGGAGTATTTTCAATGAAATATTCAATGAAAAATGAAGTCTATTGCTTACTAATGACTAAAAACAGTGATATTATTGAATATTGTAATTAAGGCAACCATTTTCTATTCCTGATTCGGGAAAAAATATTTAATAGTTAGAATTTTTACCAGTCAATAGTCTTGTACTCATAGCTCAGTTATACCCATGTACCTCCATAAGAGACAGGTTGATTTTGGAGTAAAAAAAGTGCATCCTATGGATGGAGAAGAATAATGTTTATACTCATTGCATGATTTTTTAATTCTTTTTTTCTAGTCTTGATCCAGATCAAAAGGATGAGCTAATAATCGTCATTGAGAAACTTTTGTCCGATAAAACAACTTTAGTCGTTGGATCAGCTGTGATGGCATTTGAAGAAGTTTGTCCGGAAAGAATTGATTTGATTCACAAGAACTATAGGAAATTGTGTAATCTTTTAGTTGATGTTGATGAATGGGGCCAAGTGATTATCATCAGCATGCTAACAAGATATGCCCGAACACAGTTTGCTGATCCAAATTCTGATGTAAGTTTGCTTCCTGCTTTACATTTACATTTCAGACTTATCGAATAATTTTAGGAGCTCCATGGTAGAAGGGACTGTACCTAGTCTCAATCTTCCCCAATTAAGACATTATTATTATTATGGCCCTTTCCTACTTACATTGTATTCAGGATCCACTATAAACGTAAAGCACATTCTCTGGGAAATATAGATTTATTGATTGTACTTGTACAAATGCTTAAAATTCTTCAAAATACTCTCCCCCTGCATCAATACACTTGCGGATACATGTCTGCCATGCCTAGAAGGCACCCTGAAACTCCTCGATGGGAATGTCTCTCGGGAACTTTGTAACATGCTTTTGGATTTTAAGGGGTCTTTTTCATTGGACTTTTAAGACTGTTAGGGGGCTGGGGAACCACTGGGCCAGGAAGTTAGGAACAATGCAGGACGTGTTTCAAAGTCAAAAAACACACTTCACGAGTAGGCTCATCTTTCCACTCAGACTGCTTAGAGCAAACTGGAAATGGTTGTGTTGAAATGGCAGACCCCCCACCACATTTCCCCACCGGTTTTTTCCTGCTGCCATGGATAGTCTTGGCACAATAAAATCATACGCATTACTTTCATAATGGCCCATATAACTATAAACCACAAACACAGTAATCAACCCAAAGGTCGGTTTGGTAGGTGATGGTAGGGTTCACCCAGTACTAAGCCCGATGGCATGTGAAATTCACACATCAGGGTAGGGGGGCCAGTTCCTTTCCCTGTGCCGGTTATGGTTTCCTAGGAAGATCTGGTACCCAAAAAATCTCATCGCTTGGGTGGAGCTGCAGATGCCTAGAGTGCCTTGCCTGGGAATCGAACCCGGGACTCCACGGTCACTAGTCCAACGTTCTACCCCCTGGGCTACCATAAAGTGAAAATTTTATGTTTGAATCTCATTTACATTGATTTAATTTGTAAATTCGCTTGATTATATAAGAATCAGGATTCATAATTGTGTTTTTGCAGTGAATGGGAATTTAAGGTTCAAGTTTCATTGAAAAAAATTATTTGGATTCAACCAATCCCTTATTCTTTGTAATTTATTTACCTATTTCCTCGGTTATTAAGGCGACCTTACAGACTTGAACTTAATGAGGTAGATTTTTTAAATCCTGGAAAATCATTCCGAAGTGTATTTTAACATCATGGTTTAGGAGATTACATAGATGTTCGCCTGTACATAGATGACACAACATAAGACACAGATGTAAGAAGCACGTGAAATAACAACATCACCTGTGAGAGTTAAACTTCAACAGCAGTAGTTTGCAACAATAATTATGTGATTTGGAGATTTTTCTCAAAATCCACCCTAAAATTTAAAATAGTGCATCATCCATGGAAACATTTCTGAAGCCAAGCATAATAACCTAATCCTGTTAAGGAATTGTTTGTTTTAATCAGCTCATTAGTATCAAGCTTCTGTAAGCACTGAGTGCTTGTTAGCAAGTGCCCATATTTTACTTGGATGTTCATCGTTTAAATTGCTAAGGGCTGAAATCATTAAATGCTGCTGCAGATTTCTCATATTCACATTAACAATATTACAATCTACCCATAAATACCTTTTTTACACAGTACTAGTATTAGCATTACCATTATTCATGTGTGGTTATTTGATAATGTTTATTCCAGTTATTGATATGATAAATCTGATTTAAATTTAAAGGATGATGGAGAGGACAATGAAAACAAACCATTCTATGAAGATGATGATGATTTGGATACTGAGAATGACACTGGAAAAGAGGAAAAAATTAAGAAGTCTTATTCACTGGATCCAGATCATAGGTTATTGCTCAGAAATACGAAACCACTGCTACAGAGCCGGAATGCTTCTGTAAGTTAATTCTTGGCCATTATGTGTTTTTCTCAAGTGATGAAAAAGATTTATTCTTATTTCACCTTAAATAGCTGAGATATGTTTTATTCTGCAATTCTGAGTGCATGTCAAAATTGCTAACTATGGCTTACTTTTTGCTTTCTTTCATTAATTTATTGGTAGCCTGTTGGCACAGGAATTCTGCAAGTAACGGCATTGAGTACTTTAAAGAATTTCATTGTCAGGTAATTCTTGCGGAGCAAATATGGATCTGGTTGATGGAAACTTATGATAAATATGTGATTTCGATTATAATTGAAAACTAAGTATAGCATCACTCTTGAGCTTTAAATGAGGTAATATGAGTTAACTCATGCATAGTTACCTGAGCTCATTCAAGTGAAAAAAAGTTGAAATTTCTCCTAGACAAGATTTTACAGTCGCGCTTATCTTTCTCATGCATTCAAATATAGCAGAATCACTAACCATTTGATCAAATATTATAAATCTACTTGATGAAAATAGTATTTATTGAAAATATATGTGATAAGGAATTGTTTATATATTTTTACTTAATTTATCTGAAATGTATGCATTAAGAAGGTCAGTTAAATTTGCTAGCTGTTTTCTCTTATTGTTCCTTTCTTAAGAAAATCATACACTTGGGGCTCAAATTGGGCATTGTGAAAGGTTATATGGATTTGATTTGACTTATTCACAGCGTAATAGTCTATCCAATAACCTCACATTCAATTCTCTAGGGGAAAGCAAAAAACTATTCAAATTATGATTGTGTGCTCATTTCCAAATGTTATTCATGATACAGATTTCAACTTTGTGTAAATTACTCAGTACTAAATAAAATGTTAAATAAAGTTACCTACTTTCCCACAATTTTAAGCACTGCTATTCTGTTAAGTAAAGTGAATAAATTAAATGAAGATTCTTTTATTTAGTCAGTGCATAAAAGAACTTTTAAAAAAACATTAAAATGATTTTGTGTGATTTGCAAAGCCAATTTCTGAATTCACACCTCCAGTAAATAACATAATGGGAACAAGTAATGGTGAGGTATGATATAAGAACTGTAATTGGTATGTTGAAGTAAAAAAAACAAGCCAAATCATATGATGGCTTAAAATTATGTTTTCATGGCCATGATTCTAATTTTGTTGCCTCTAGCATATGTGTGCTTATTTCAGGTGGTAATGGCTGTTGCTCAATTATATCATCATATGGCTCCAAGATCTGAAGTTCATGTTGTGGCAAAAGCATTAATTCGTTTGCTAAGATCACACAGAGAAGTCCAGTCCATTGTTTTAAATTGTATTGCATCTGTGTCTACCAAAAGAAAAGTAGGTATTCATTTAATTGTGATTTAATGTTTGTGTATGTGTGCAGGTGGAATATAATTGATAAATATCTTCTCAGGGAATGTTTGAGCCTTTCCTCAAAAGCTTCTTTGTGAGGACAAGTGATCCAACTCACATAAAACTGTTAAAACTGGAGATTTTAACTAATTTAGCTACTGAAACTAGCATTTCAGTCATTCTTCGAGAATTTCAAACTTACATTTCAAGTAATGATAAGGAATTTGTTGCAGCAGCTATACAGGCTATAGGCAGGTAAATTTAATGTTGTTATTTGTAGCTTTTGTGTATATTTTTTGCTCTAAAAATGATAACATAAAATGGCATGCATATTTTCAGGTGTGCTTCAAGTATTAAGGAAGTTACAGACACATGCCTGAGTGGTCTTGTGTCACTTCTCTCGAATAGGGACCGTAAGTACCCTTTTGTCTTTCGTTTCCATGTTATGATATTTTTTTATATTTTAGTGATAAGGTTAGGAGTTAAGAAAAATTAATGTGATTCTTGTGGTTTCCTCATTTATTAATTTTATGACACCCTGCCTTACCAGGCCCTTAACCTGAGCTTTTCCTGCTTGTCTTTAATTGTGTATTGTATTTTTCATAATCTAATGATATGATCTTCCAAAAAAAAAAGATTGATTAGATTTATCCAAGAGAGCTGATCTCTACTGTTTTGTGACACTGCTGTTAGTGTATACTATCATGATTGGTGATTTAAGAAGACCGAAAGGTCAAGAGAGTATGTAATCTTTAATGTTTTTAGGAGTTAGCATGTGCTACTTCTTGTCACATGTAGTGAATTGATGAATCTGTCATGTTGATAATATTTAAAAAATAAAATTGACTGTACAATTGAAGTCAATAACATGGAAACAGGAATTCTGTAATTATCTTCTGAATCTCATTCATCAGTGATTAGCTAACATATCTTCAAGTTTGCTAATCATTTCATGGGGTTTTCAGTCCCAAAGCTAGCAAGCATATATTTGTCTTAGGCGTAGGTTTATTTCTTCCGAAGGCAGTTTTTAGGGTAACTTTAAATTATATTCTTAAAATATAAGTTTCATACCATGTTTTATTTGTGCTACAAATTATTTTTTGTTGATAGAGGAAAGGAAGTGGATCTAGCCCTCTTTAGATACTAATGATGGTCTTGAATATTCTTTATATAAAAAAAGTCTCCAACGCTCATTCAGAAAATTGTTTGTAGTTCACAATTTTTGGTGATGAGGAAAAATTATGGATCCTTACAGCTTTTGAATGGAATGAATTTATTTAGTATATTTTTGTTTTTTTGTGATGGCCACATGCCCCAAACATTTGTTCAGAGTTTCAGCATTATAGCATATTTAATTAGTTATTGACTGATACAAATGTTAGATGTGTTTTCGCTCGGCAATTTTATGCTGTAAAAAATAATGGATGATGAATTTCTATCAAATTTTGTGTAAAAAATGGATAAAGTGTTCCAAAACACTTGAAATGTTGGCAGTGGCATAAGGTGAGTCTGCTTTGAGTAAAAAAAAATGTTTAGAAGTGATTGTTCCCAAACATTTGTTCAGAGTTTCAGCATTATAGCATATTTAATTAGTTATTGACAGATACAAATGTTAGATGTGTTTTCGCTCGGCAATTTTATGCTGTAAAAAATAATGGATGATGAATTTCTATCAAATTTTGTGTAAAAAATGGATAAAGTGTTCCAAAACACTTGAAATGTTGGCAGTGGCATAAGGTGAGTCTGCTTTGAGTAAAAAAAAATGTTTAGAAGTGATTGTTCCCAAACATTTGTTCAGAGTTTCAGCATTATAGCATATTTAATTAGTTATTGACAGATACAAATGTTAGATGTGTTTTCGCTCGGCAATTTTATGCTGTAAAAAATAATGGATGATGAATTTCTATCAAATTTTGTGTAAAAAATGGATAAAGTGTTCCAAAACACTTGAAATGTTGGCAGTGGCATAAGGTGAGTCTGCTTTGAGTAAAAAAAAATGTTTAGAAGTGATTGTTCCCAAACATTTGTTCAGAGTTTCAGCATTATAGCATATTTAATTAGTTATTGACAGATACAAATGTTAGATGTGTTTTCGCTCGGCAATTTTATGCTGTAAAAAATAATGGATGATGAATTTCTATCAAATTTTGTGTAAAAAATGGATAAAGTGTTCCAAAACACTTGAAATGTTGGCAGTGGCATAAGGTGAGTCTGCTTTGAGTAAAAAAAAATGTTTAGAAGTGATTGTTCCCAAACATTTGTTCAGAGTTTCAGCATTATAGCATATTTAATTAGTTATTGACAGATACAAATGTTAGATGTGTTTTCGCTCGGCAATTTTATGCTGTAAAAAATAATGGATGATGAATTTCTATCAAATTTTGTGTAAAAAATGGATAAAGTGTTCCAAAACACTTGAAATGTTGGCAGTGGCATAAGGTGAGTCTGCTCTGAGTAAAACAAAATGTTTAGTAGTGATTCAAGTTCTTCCATGATGGCCGAGAAGATGCCAATGACAAACCTCGCTCTGGATGCCCAAGCACGTCAACAACAGATGAAATTGTTAAAGCAGTGAAGAAAATTGTTTTAAAAAATCATTGAATCACTATTAAAGAAGTTGCAGAGGATGTTGGCATATCGGTTGGCTCGTGCCATGCAATTTTTTGGTATATTTTGGGCATGAGTGTGTCAGTGAAGTTCATTCCGAAACTGCTTAATTTTGACCGGAAGAACCATCGCATGAGTATCGCTCAGGAGCTGTTGAATGACGTCAATGATGATTCTGCTCAAAAGGATCATAACTTGTGATGAATCATGGTTATATTTATGGTTATGGCATCGAAGCCATAGCCCAGTCATCTCAATGGAAGAAACCAGGAGAACCAAGACCGAAAAAAGCATGCCAAGTTTGATCAAATGTCAAGGTTTTGCTCACTGTTTTCTTTGATTACTGTGGCATAGTGCATCAGGAGTTCTTACCACAAGGCTGTACAGTCAATGAGGAGTATTACCTTGAAGTTATGCGCCACTTGCGAGAAGCAATATGAAAAAAGTCCAGAATTGTGGAAAAACAATTCATGGCTTTTGCATCACGATAATGCACTGGTTCAGTCATTGTTGCTTGTGAGAGATTTTTTGGCCAAAAACAACACCACAATCATGCCTCAGCTACCATATTCACCAGGTTTGGCCCCTGCAATTTTTTCCTGTTCCCTAAACTGAATAGACCTAGGAAAGGATGGAGATTTGCAACTGTTATGGAGATAAGACTGCATCGCTGGAAGAGCTCAAGGCTATAACAAAAAGTGCTTATCAGAATTGCTTCAAGGATTGGGAAAAGCATTAGCACAAGTGTATTATATCCCTGGGGGATTGCTTTGAAGGGGACAATTTGAATTTTGAAGAATGAATAAATATTTTTTTTATATAAATATAGTCACCTTACTATTTGAACACACCTCGTATTGCACCCATTTCCATCTTCACTCGCAAAATTGTCATATTCTCATACTCTGTTTACCACAACACTTCTTTAATCAGATGAGTCTCCTGCTTCAGTTTATTATTTAACCATTTTATCTTTCTTTATCTATTTCTGTTTTAAATTCTTCCATTTCCTTCTTTTTTCCATCCTCCTAATCATCTTATCTGCAACTCATGATTTCCTTGTACTTTTTCTGTTAGCTCCTTCTATATTTTTTATTTTCACTTTCAGTAATCCTTTTTTTTTTTGTTAAATCCCCATCTTTCTTTTACCATACCTAGCTTCCTGTCCTCACTCTTGTTACCACTATCTCCTAATAATCCACTTTATTGTCCCGGTTAGTGCTTCCACATTCCATTTACTTTTCTGTCTTTCCTGTTTTATCCTCATATAACTCTGACCTTACAAAATACTCTTCATTAGCAATAATGTATGATTTAAGGTATGTAATATGAATGGGAGGTCATGAATAGCGGGGATCAATTATGACATTTGGACATAAATATTTTTTCAACAACCATAATTCAAATTCTCATATTTTTTTCACCATTTTAACTTCTCCGTCTGAAGAATAATATTCACTGACATGTACCTCCACAATAATAATACTTGCATTGCACAGAGCAATAAGCTCCTGATGCCTATTTTAAAATATGCCTTCTCAAGGAAATTCTTCATCTTACAATTTCTTTGGAATTTATTTTCATTGTTGTCATTTAATCATTTTAATTTTTTTCTGTGTAGATGATGTTGTTGCGGAAAGTGTTGTGGTGATTAAAAAACTTCTTCAGACTCAACCAAGTGAACATAGAGAAATTATAATTCATATGGCAAAATTGGTAGATTTCATCAATGTTCCTCAAGCAAGGGCATCTATTCTTTGGCTCTTGGGTGAATACTCAGATAGAGTGCCAAAAATAGCACCAGATGTCCTGCGTAAAATGGCCAAGAGCTTCATAAATGAGGTGAGGTGGCAATTTATTATTCGTTTGCTTGCTAATGACCACAATAGTGCCATCTAAGTTTTTAAAATAAGATTTGTTGTCTTGTCATGAATGAAAATGTGTGTACCATTCATCATTTACTTCCATTTATTTCTACAGGAGGACATTGTTAAGTTACAGATTCTAAATTTGTCTGTAAAGCTCTACCTAACAAACCCAAAACAAACTCATCTCCTATGCCAATATGTCTTCAATTTAGCCAAATATGACCACAACTATGATATAAGAGATCGTGCTCGCTTTCTGCGACAGTTTATCTTTGCAGAAAACAGTAAGCTGTCTAAACATGCCAAAAAAATTTTCTTGGCCACTAAGCCTGCTCCAGTTCTTGAATCTCGATTCAAAGGTACAGTGTATCTTATATTTTACTATAAAAAATTGAAATAAACTGCGATATTTAAGACATTTCTACCCATAATTTTTTTAACAAGCACATGACAATCTGTTAAACAGCTATGCAGTTAAAGTCTGCCGTTCTTCATGTATCCTAAGAAAGGGAGTCTATTTTCACCTTTGAAACAGTCTTTGCTATTAGAAATCCCTTTCTATACACTCAAAAAATAATAATTTACCTTAACAATCAAAAACAAGAACAAAAAAGCTTTTAGCTGACATTATTTTCATGTCAGCTAAAGAGTTTTAAGTCTTATGATTCTTTTTTGGGATAATAAGATTGAACCTGGGAGTATATGGAATTTGAAATGGACATTAAAATTTGTAGTCGCTGTATTTGAATTCTTAGTTTCATTGATTGTTTTCAGCTGTAGTCTAGCTGCTTTTACATTCAAATGTATCACTATTTGACTTGCAAATCATATGTATATGTCCTTGTTTTTGGAAGCCTTCAGTATGTAAATTACTGTCTTTGGAATCAGTATGACTTTTATTACTCACTTGAAAGATTTAATCACTCTAGCCGTAGGTGACATAAATTCAGGAAAATTCATGTGCATATTTCAATTTACATTAAAGTTAAAAAAGTTAATTAAGCTACCAAAATATTTCTTTAAATGCATACATGTGTGCAACTTTTGCAAAGTTCTTGGCCACAGCTTATATAAATCAATACATACTTAATTCATCCATATATAGGATTTGTAATTACTTCATGATGTCAGCACGTATAAACTATACATTTTCTGTAGTATTCATAGCTTAATCACTCCTAATTGTTAGTGGTCCTTATGCAGTGTATTTTATCACTGTGAAATGATGATTTTTAACTATAGTAAGTCACTATTCACAGAGTGATGGAAGTCATAATTTATTAGATTACTGATTTATTTGAATTTTCTTTAGATCGGGACCATTTCCAGCTGGGTTCCTTATCACACTACATCAATTCAAGAGCAGTTGGGTATCATGACTTGCCTCCTTTTCCGGAAGTTCCACCCCCTTCATCAGTCCGAGAAGTAGAACCACCTGTTGTTTGGAAAGAAGCTGCTAGAACAAAGAAGCAAACTGTTAAAAAGAGATCATTTTATTCTGAGTCAGAGGAGAGCAGCCCCAATAACTCTGATGACAGCAGTGATGACTCAAGTGGAGATGAAGACAGCTCAGAAGAGTCAAGTGATGAGGATGAGAGTGATACGTCTAATGAAGGAGATGATAGCAATAAAGACTCTAGTTCTGATGATGAGAATGATTCCAGCAGTGATGAGGTTCAGGTATTCCCTAAATCAGTTTCTTTTTTCCATATTGGATACTTGTTTGTTGACTCATATTTTCTCTCTATAGCAATAATAATTGTAATGTTTGAGGTTGAAATCTAAGAATAATTTCGGGAAGATTCGCAAGCATGTAGTCATGCAGAAGAGATTTATAGATCCTGGAGTCCTTAGAAGTCACCAGTTTCTACTATGGTGTTTACATTTGGCATTTATTCAAATTAAGTCATACCACTGCTACAACATCACTTAATTTGATTAAGCAGCTCTCAAAATCGCAAACTTTCTTTGAGTGTTCTCACGTCAACCTCAGTGCTTATGTAGGAACACTCAAACTTGTCACAACCCTTGTAAAAACCATGGTTTCATTATATTGGAAACTAAATTGAAAGGAAAAGAGCCTCTATTTTTGGGAACCTATATTAAACTAGAGTAAAAATGAAGTTGTTTTTACACCTTCACAGCCTCATTTGCCTGCCAACTTGACCTTCACCTTCTAAGGTAGCAGCAATTTTGGCTGCCTTTTCCTTGTGATTGGCCCACTGAGAGACAGATAGCAGAATCTTGCTCGATAGGAATGATATTTTGTTATCTTCAATGTCTTCAAATGTTCGAAACCTTTGTTTTTTATATTTTTTAAGATTTTAAAGAAATATTTGAAGATCACCCAGACAGGTTTCAATATTTATCACTGTCTTTCTTAACATTATATTTTTTAATTGATTATTCCAAAGATAAAGCATGAGGGTAATTCATAGAATGTTCCTGAGCAAAATTGAGAGCCCTCTAGTAATAATTTGGAAGTGTGGATTTTTGGACGAATAGTCTGATAGCACCTTTCTTTGTACCTAATTTCAGCTTGTACATGCTGCACACAACTATTAGAAAATTGCTCCATGATTGGCAAAAAAGATTAAGTGATGAAGTGTTGCCAAGAAACTGCAGGAGATGCCATAGCAGTAACTTTTAACGAGTCATCCGCTAATTTTTATTTCAATGCAACAATTTCAGAGTGTAAAAATTAATATCCTTCGCCGGAATTCGAACCAGGAATCCCTCCAAAATTGAGGGATCCGGGTTTTGAATTCCAGTCAAGACAAATGATTTTTACACTCTGACTTTGTTGCATTTAGAAAAATTATTTCATGGGCCACTGCTTTAGATATGAGGTCATGAAAAGAGCTAAGGATAGAGCTGCAGATAACTTAGATATTTTTCGTCTACACTTAGTTTTCTGCCCACTGAAGTGCACAAATGAGCAGCTGAAATGAATTATAGTTCCACCAAAGATAAAAACATATTCTGCAGCTGAGTGATAAAAGGAATTAATTGTTTTGGTTTTATTCATGAAAATTTTTCTAATTCATTAATCACATGCTGTTTACAGGTTGTTTCCAAGTCCAAAATTGTGTTATCGAAAAAAGGACAGAAGAAAAATAGTGAAGTGGAAGAGGAGTCATCAGAGTCAGAAGAGGAAGAAGATGATGATGAAGATGATGACGATGATGAAGAAGAAGAGGATGACTCTGAGAGTTCTGTCGAAGAGAAGCATAGCAAAGCTCAGTCAAGCAGTAAGAAAAAGTCAAAACCAGAGCCCCCAAGCAAAGCAAAGACAAATTTGGATCTGTTGCTGGAATTAGATGATGGTAATTATGCTATTCAACTTTTCAATAGTATCTCATCTGACAAGGCTTGTATCTTAATGATATGTAGCCAGCCGGGTTGGTTTTGCACTTAGGCCAGATAGTGAAGCACATAGGTCAGATAATAAAGAGTGAACTGTAGTTGCAATTTTTTTGACTTCAAATAGTTTTATTTATTAGAATTTTGAGATATCATTCCTGTTGTAATTATGCATGTCTTCTTCTTTGATTAAGATTTTTGATTGAATTGCGGCTGTAGCAATTGTTTTATCTAGTTTCCTCAAGTCCTTTCATCTGACCACATGAGCTAGACCCTGTGTGTGTGTGCTTATGTCCTATCAAATCATTCATTCAACTGTTTACCATAGTGTTGGTGGTATTCTATCATTTGTAGCATATTCTTATTTGGTTTCCAAGATATTAATTGGTCCTCTTGAGAAACACCAATGATTCTGGATGGGATTATATTTGTGTGTAAAAGGCTGAAAAGTATGCTTTAGGAACTTCGAAAATTGAGGCAATGTTCCTGAAAAACAAAGTTCTAATTTCGCTAGGTCACACACCTTTCTATTTGCATAAGTCCTGAATTAGCATCCTTTGGGAATGGACAAGTATATTCTATCAGTTTGGGAGAAAGAATATTGTTTCATGATAGATATTAAATGGTTCTTAAATTTAGCTAGTGGTAAAGGTAAACTTATATTTTTTATCTCTGTAGCATTAAAATTTACTTAATTATTCAAATTATTTCTAATAATGATCCCAATACTCTTTTTCAGTTCCATCTATAACTCCAGTGATGACACCATCATTAAGTGGCTTTCTGACTCCTCTGGGTCCTCCATCTACACAAACCATGCTATCTACTATTCAGGTGGGTAAAGATATTGAAATTTAAAAACTCAAGAGTTTCCTTCAATCTTCCTCTCTTGAATCACTCATTCCCTGTAGATATTCAGGAAAACTTCTCATGATTAATATTCCTAAACATTTCTCATTGGAATTATTACAGTATAAGAGTTCCCATACTTTATAACATTTAAATGTGATTTTAAGAATAGCTATATTTTTACTAAGGTGTATAGAATGCCCTATTTTCAGAGGTTCCACCGAAAAAGAATTTTGATGAATGATAAAACATTAAAAAGTAAACATTTGAAAGTTTCTTCCAAGAATCTCTACACCTAGTCTGAGCAAAGTAGTTAACAGATTATGAGAAAACAAAATTTGCACTTTTCCACAGATTTATTTGTAATGTAAAATGCATTTCAGTTCATCGAACCATCTTCAGGTGCAAGACCTTTCAGTTCATCAAACCATCGAAAAGATGTTTCGATTAACTAAAATGCATTGTACGTAACCAATAAATCTGTGGGAAAGTGCAAATTTTGTTTACTCATAATGACAAACTTCCACTACATCTCGCCTAAATCTGTTGAAGTTTACAGATCCCTCTTAGCATGAATGAGGGACATAATTAATTCACTTAAATTTGGACGTTATTAATGCACTTTACTTTCAAACTACGACTTAGTCATTGAAAAATTACATGGATTAGAGGAGAACCTGGCAAAACTCCTCAAAGACCTTGCCTCACATATTCTGAAATTACCCTAATGCATGCAACAAGTCGATTATTGAAAATATTATGAGAAACAAATTTGCACTTTTTTACAGGTTTAAACCTGTGGAAAAGTGCCAATTTGTTTCTCATAATGATGAACTTCCACTATATCTTGCCTGAATCTGTTGAATATAATAGAAAATATTGTTCCCAATTCCTGAATGAAAGCTAATTTCATCATCATTGTTTTAATGGATTGCCCAAAAAATTTATCATCCATTTCACTAACCTCGTGTGTTATAAAACTCTTAGAGTTTAGTAATTCAAGTAATCTCTCAGAACTCCCTCTCTCCCAGTACATTGCCCAGGCATCATCCATCTATCTCAAATGGTGTAACAACATATTCAAAGCAATGTGTTATAATTTTTATGTTGTGCTCTTGTTTGACTGCTCAGTTTTTTGTTAATAGAATGACAATGTTTATCTATCTAGATTAAAGATTAAAAGGCACATTGATTGAGGCCAACATTTTTAGTAGGCTATGTACAAGGTTTCGCTTTGAAGTAAGAGTAGCAGTAGTGCTTGAGATGGATGCATTAATTGGTCATAAAAAATTTTTTACTCCTTGACGTGGCTGCCCCATGTGTAAATTCAAGTTTCCTTAGAACCCTGGTAGTGCATGCATTTACTGTATGCCAGAGAAGTTGTCTTCTAAAATTTCTTCTTTCAATTCAACCCTTGTTACTTGAAGTGGGAGGTCTAATAATGAACCATAGTCAGTGGGAGAAAATATTGGTATATGCCGATAGCTTATGTTGTATTATATAGATTTAGATAAAATTATCAAGGACAGGAATGCTAGGTTCATGTATGGATTTCTGAGAGGTTGGGAAAATGGAACCCTTAGTGTATCACCTAGTTTAAATAAAATACCTTTGCTTAAATACTGTTAATTTATATTGCTTTTAGGACATTTTCTGTATTTTTTATCATTAGATTGCTATAATTTAAGGAAAAAGTTCCCAATTAGAGGAACTACAATGAACCCTTATTTATTATGAATAAATTTACTGAATGTATTCACAAAATAGTGAATCTGCTTTTGCTGCAACAATTTTGAAGCATTGTACTGTGTTTCTGTTTAGTTTATGGCAGTGTTTTGAGTTGAAAATCATTACAGGGCATCTGGATAACTTCTTTTTTTAAACAAATGTGTAATTCTGATAATTCAGTCAAATTTACCTGACACTTATATCCTCTTGCTTCTTTGAAATATAGGTTGCAAGTCCCAGCTACATACCACTGGCACAGAATGAGTTGTTGAATAAAATAAGTGGTCGTGGGTTACATGTTACCTACCGGTTTACCCGTTCTCCCCACTTATTCTCACCTTTGATGGCATCAGTGGAGCTCATATTCACAAATGTTTCTGGAGAAGGCATTGAGGACATTAAAGTGGGGCAAAAGGTAGAGTATACCACCAATTTTGATGTTGATATCCTGAATTATATTTTGTTCTAACCAGAAGTTATAGGTCTATGAATAATGTCCCAATTTTTTTGAGTTAATGTAGTTTGCTGCTATTTGTTGAAATGTGTAATTTCTCTTTGGAATCTATTATAAGAATTGTGCAAATTGACTAAGTCATGGACTGAAGTGATAATTTCTGAGAAGTTTTGCCTTAAATGGAAGGGGATAAGATAACTGAAGTGACATTTTTCTAATCATTGAAGAGTATGATAAAGTTCCTACCCCTGTCTTAACTCCATTTACTTGCAGTTTGTGTCTTAAAGGGTTAGCTAAATGGTTAAGGTAATCCCTGCACAAAACACATAAGCCCTCATTCATATGGCACATAGATTGCATCACTGCTTCTGTGCAGAATTAGTGGTGCTTAATTTATATAAAATGTTCCAAAACCTGCCATGTATGCAAAAATAGAGCCAGAAAGGCCAAGGGATGATCTTGACCGTATCAGGCTACATTTAAGGTAGTTGATTTTGTTACATGATTTCTATAATGAAATCTATGTGTTACTTATGAAGTGATTTTATTTTACAGTTTCTTTCACCTGGTTCAACAGTTCACGAATTTGCCCCAATTGGGATGCTTCATCCATCATCCAGTCTTCCTGGAACTCTAGGCATTGATTTTAATGACTCCACACAGCCTGTTGCATTTGAAATACTCAGTACCAGCAGCAGCACGGGAGATCTTTGCACTTCCAAAGTAACGCTGAAACCTCCTATTGGGGAACTCATTCGAGCTGTTACAATGAATGAACAACTTTTTCTGACAGAATTACGTAAGTTCCAATGCAGTAATTACTTAAATACACATATAATCCAGCCTTTTGAACTTATAACATTGAACAATGGTGTTAGATGGACTTGAGGAGATTGAAATACCTCTCATTGTAAAATTCATGTCCCATAGAGCAGTTTATGTATCTCAGAAGATTTTTGGACCTGAGGTCAAAAAAGTAGGGACATATGAGGAAGAAAGAAAGTACTCAGAGATGAAGAGGGACCTGATATACCTGTAGAGTAGGATGATGGATTTTGTGTTTTGTTAGGAGTAATAAAATATTTGTTTGGTAGTTGTGTCCATCCAAAAACCTACCTTAACCGGTAGATTACCTTAAAAAATATGAGGAAGAATTACGCTAGGCAAAGAAGCTTTCACAAGGAGTGGGGATGATGACAAGAGTGTTACAAAAAAGCTTGGGAAAACTTTGATGGGGAGCGTAGTTATGTATGGTGTGGAAACACTGTCATTGAGGCAGAATGATAGGCGTTGATTGGAGGCTTTTGAAAAATAGGTTTAGAGAAGATGGAGAAGGTTAAGTGGACAGAAAGGTTAACAAATGAGCAGGTGTGTTAGGTATGGTGGGTGAGCAGAGGGGATTGTTGAGAGAAATTGTAAGGAGGCAGGAAAAATTGATATATTTTGATGGGCATATTGATTGGAAGTGGGATGTTGAAGACTGTGATAGTGGGGAGAATGTTAAGACAACACGGAACGAGGCAGAAACAGGATAGGGAAGTTAGACAGAATGAAGGGAGGAAAGAAGTATACAGAGATGAAGAGGGACTTTATTATTGAATAGGATGTTGGGTTGTGTTTTGTTAGGAGAGACAATAGAAATATTTGGTTGTTGTGTCCATCTAAAACCTACCTTAACCACTAGATTATCTGTAATCTAAAGTTAAAACATTAATCATGTAATATTCTAATCTGCATTTCATTTATTTATATAATAATGAGATATTTCATATGACACCACTATAGAAAGAAATATTCCTACTCCTTTCATTTTTATAGATACTACCTTGATCAAAAATTTCCCGGAATTTATTCAGAAAATTAAAAATACAAGTTTATTCATCTAAATCTATATTGTCCCCTTCAAAGAAATCCCCATCGATTGCAACACACTTATGCCAGCGCTTGATCCAATCCTCGAAACATTTTTTATATTCGGTTTTCGGTATGTCCATCAGTGCTTCCCGGGGTTTTTCCATTACTTCCTCTCGGCTGCTAAAACGCGTTCCCCGTAATGGTTTTTTAACTCGATTGAACAGAAAGAAGTCACAGGGAGCCAAATCAGGTGAATTCGGTGGCTGTTGGATGGTATTTGTTGCATTTTTCGTCAAAAAATTACGAATAATGATAGCACTGTGCGACGGTGCGTTATCATGGTGCAAAATCCACGAGTTTTCTGCCCACATTTCTGGTCTCTTTCGGCGAATTGCTTCACGCAAACGTCTCATAACGCCCAAATAATACTCTTTGTTTACTGTCTGGCCTTCTGGCAAAAATTCATGATGCACTACACCGTTGTAATCCATGAAAACCGTCAGCATTGCCTTCTTTTTTGACTGAAAACGACGTGGTTTTTTTGGTCTCGGCTCATTTGGTGAACGCCATTCACTTGCCTGATGTCTGGATTGCGTGTCGTACTCATAAACCCACGTCTCGTCTCCAGTAATGATCCTTTTGATGAATGTGGGATCGGATTCAGCCTCGCAAATCATGTCTTTTGCGACGTCAACACGGTCTCTTTTTTGCATGAAATTGAGGTCTTTTGGCACCAACTTTGCTGCTACACGACGGAAACCCAAATCATTAACCACAATGTCTTGGGCGGATCCATAGGCAATGTTCAAGTCCTCCGCTATTTCTCTGATGGTTAATTTGTGGTTATTGACCAACATTTCTTTTACTTTATCAATTTTTTCACCGACTTTCGATGTCGATGGTCTGCCACTGCGTTCATCATCTTCGATTGACTCACGACCACTTCTGAACCGCTCGTGCCACTGGTAAACGACCGTTTTTTTTAGAGAATCGTTGCCGAAACACTTTTCCAACATTTCCAACGTCCGTGCGCCACTAAATCCGTTTTTTACGCAAAATTTAATACAAGTTCGTTGTTGCAAATTTAAATCCATTTCTGCAATTGTAAAAAATCGCCAACACACACAGAGATAGATGTACTCTTGGCTACGTAACTTTTGCAAATGTCAAGTTATGACACTAAGATTTAAAGGGAATATCAACAACAGATGTACCAATTTAACAAAAAAAACAGAACTCAAATCGGTAAGATGGGAGCGCCACACGGTGGTTATTCCGGGAACCTTTTGATCAAGGTAGTATTTCTGCTATATTGAAATTGCATAAACAAGCCTCTCAATGATCTCCATGAATGCACACCCTTCTGTTTACATTGTGCCCTAATTTGTGATGGTTGTTGGCAATACACTTTATTTCTCTATGCTCCTTTTTAGTAATCATATTTAACTTGGTTATATGGACTCTACATTAAAGTGAAAAATATTGATTTTGATGTTTAAAAATGTTTATTGTTTAAACTTTCTAATTTACTGTACTGATAGAATCAACTTTGGTCATGCTCTTTTAGTATTGGATGATTGTTGACCCAAATAATGTCCTGAAAACTGCTTTATTTAATGAGTTATTATGCTTCTTATTTATGAATTTCTCCTTACAGAAAAGCTGAAGGGTATGAATGAGCATAGTGCTAATAATTTATCATCACCAGCAGCATTTGATTCCAAGTATTTCAGTCAAAAAGTATTTGAAGCCGCCAATGTTGCAGCCATACCAAGCTTAGATTCTAAAATCCTAAGGTATCGTAGTCATAGAAATCTTAGTATATTCCATGTATCAGTACTAATTGCAGTTTTACAAAATTCCATTCTAATCATTAATCAACGATTAATTGAATTTTATATTACAGATTTGCCGGTCAAACTCTCTCATCTAGATCTCTGGTCCTAATAACAGTTAAAACTGAGGAAAATTCTAGCTTCAGCATTTATGTGAATTCAGAAAAAATGGTCATTGGTTCAATGCTTCTGAATGAACTGAAGAGTCATTTAAGAAATTAGAATGGTAATAACTTATATGCTGAAGTTATTGCCATTTTATTTATCTACAATATAAATGTAGTTTTATTGGTGTATATAAAGGTAATACATACTCTTTGTGCATTTCATTTGTACATTAAGCACTGTATATGTACTTGCATACAGTGAATCACAGTAATATTACATTTTTTATTAGTTAATATAATGGCTTTCTTCATTACCAAATTTTATCTTCTTTTTGATTTCATGGAGTACCAAACAAGCGTGCGAAAGCCCTCACTGCCAGATCCCTCTATTTCCCAGAAATTTAAACGGTACTGTGTATGCTGTGACAGGAACTTGGACAAAACTGCAGTCACATGAAAAAGCATAAATATTCATTTAGTTCAAAGTTTTATACATACATACAAATAGCAAATGTAGTGTGTAAATAACGTTCTGAACATACCCATCCTCATAGAATTCGATATGGGCTTACTTAAACCAACATTTTCTCCAGGGTACGTGTTGACTAGGTCATATAAAATGCTTGTGCCGTAACCTTTTCTTCTATGCGAGTTCCGAATATAAGCAGTATCCAGAGTATTCATTTCATACTTGCTACCCATCTCTTCATTCCATGTACCTTGAAAATTAGGTAGGAAGAGCATAAGAATCTCACTTTTATAAATTTTACAATTTATGAATGGTAATAAAGTCTTTCCAAGCCAATATCTCACTAAGTAATACATACATAATAGGCCACGTGAAGAAGTCTGCTATGAGTTCAATGAAACTATAAGTTTGTTCCAATAGTATAGTTCTGAATGAATGTCTATAATTTTCTATCAGAGTGGAAACTTATGAGTGACATAGCTACATATATTGATGCCAATAATTCAGTTTTTAGTTTTAATTCAAGTTTTAGGGCCACTGGCTATTTACCCTATGCAGATTTGCCAAGAAAGATGATCTGCAGTCAATTGTTATGGTTTTATTTTTAAGGTTTATAATATAAGATTTCACAAGCATTATGCTACATTATTTCCAACTCTTTTTAAATAATCACATAAATTGAATTTATTACCTGTGATCATTTGGCAACATAACCGAAAAACCATAGTTATCAACTCAAAGGTGGGTTTGATAGATGAGGGTAAAGCACACCTAGTACCAAGCCTAACAGCAAGTACAATTCACACATCTGGGTAGGGGAACCAGTTTCTTTCTCGTTGCTACCTATGGTTTCCCATGAAGATTCCAGGGCCGAAACAAATGAACAACTTGGATGAAGCCGAGGTTGCCAAGAGGCATCCCTGGGAATCAAACCTGGGCCCTCCAGTCAGTATTCAAGTGTTCTACACCCTGGACTACCAGGTAATCCCTTACTTCTGCCATTATACATCAATAATTATTCAATTATATTTTGAAAATGTTCCCCGCATTTTTCTTTTTATACATTCCAAAATACTCTTTATTATTCAAATTAACCTCGCAGATAGCAGCTAGTGCCAAATATTGTTTTTTGTTGAATAATCATATGCTCTTGTTTGATGATGCAGAGTGATTTATAGAGTCAGTATGCTGGCCAGCTGCATGCCTTTGCCCTTCGATGCCTAAAAGTTCATGGTGCTTCACCATGAACTTTAAGAGCTATTCATATATTTTAAGGTCCAGTGCACTCTGGTGTAGTTGTGGTTATTCAAATTGTAGCATTACCACCATAAGCCAGTATGTCATCCTTTACTAATGTTGTGCAAGCAATATCCTCCTGGGAGAGTAATATGATGCCATGTTATATCAGAAGTGGGGTCATCCTCCCTAGAGTCATATCAGAAGTCCACAAAAGAGAGTTACTTATTTAAGTAAATTAATCCAGCCACCAAAAATGAAACCAAAGTAATAATCTCCATCCTTAGCCTAACAATTGGTCAATAATGCACATAAACATTTTTAAAGCAACAATAAAAGGAATACCTGTATAGTAATATAGAAAATCAATTACCATCTTACTACATGCATGGGAATTAGGTGAATCGCCTAATTTACCACTGAAAGATGAATACTCAAGTAATGTACAAACAAGACAAAGTTCTGATGAAGTCAAGATAATTAGTCACATGAATCTTCTCATGTTTTCAGATAATACAAAGGTATCGTAATATGTTAATCAGAGAAGATAACATTATTTTAGACAGCAATTTCACCCCTTTGGAGTTGATTTTTAAATGGATTTTGTAGCGAGTTTCTAGGCCCCTCAAGGCAACTTTCCTGAAAATTTTCAAAGGCCCAGGGGTGAAAGTGGTAAGCAGGGGTAACATGCTTTAAGCATTAAGTGGCTGTGTATGGACTTGTGTGTATTATCATATCACCTGCCTAAAAATCTAATCCAGAAGAATTCATCAATACCCTGGATTCAAAATTCCGAATTTGAGAATGTTGCATTTATCTTAAACAATTAAGCAAAATACATATAAACCCATTTTAAATGCATGTAAATGATTTTGTTGAATGGCTCCTAATTGTACTGGATGTAAATTCCTGCACAGAATCATTTTTTATGCAAATATGGGTTACTTTATTTTAATCTTGTTATTTTACAGTGGTCAAATGTTATTACGCAACAACAGTATAAAATTATGAGATTACAACTCAAGAGTGGGCCACATACATATGTTTATGAATGGAAAGGAGAAATTGAGTTTCTTATGCCCTTTTTTGGACTGAATATATGTATTAAATAATTTTTACTTAAGCTGTAAAGGGTTTTTTACACCATTGTATGAGGGAAAGGGTAACACTAAGATTGGCGAGGGGAATTTCACTGGCAAAGGATTAACTTTTCCCGTGAATCACCACACCAATCTTAATATTCCCCTTCTTTATCCTTTTATAGAGTAAAAACCCTTTATGGCATAAGTAAAAATTATTTAATATAGTCATTCATGTTATGAATCTTGGAAAGCATACAACTAACATTTGGCTCCTTTATTCACTTTGATTAGTGGAATGACCTAACGTTCGGAATTAGAAGTATGTGAAGTGGAGTCTAACTTGATTAAAGGATATTGTTTCAAGCATAACTTTATGAAACTGCCTCATAATTATGTAAATCAAAAATACTAAGAAATACCATGCATTAGGTTTTTGTAGTGGTACAATAATATAAAAAAATATGGTGCGGAATTACAATGTTTTAAATATATACCATCAAAGAAGCTCTGAGCACACTCCTAAAATATTTTTCTGAACAGTGGATTTTTATAGAGTTATTTTTGTTGCACTCTAATAACATCTGTAAGAAATGTTCAATTTTTCACTTGCATCATCCACATGGGCTATAAATGTGGGGAAAGCTCCTTAGATGCCCTTTTTTTAACCTTACCATCTGAACAGCATAACGAGATATTTTGAAATCCTTAGTATGTGGTGTTTTGAAAAGAGAATTGCAATGGTTCTCAATTACATGTTTCTTCATTGTAAGTTTATATTTCATTGTTAATGAGGTTTGAAATTTCATTACTAAGATCTATATAATGAATTACTCTTGTCATGCATAACTGCAATACTTCTACTCTGGTTCCCTCTAATTTGGTCTCCAGTAAATGATTGTGAATTTGTCCAATTACTTTCCTTCATGCATCTTTAACACATACTTTCTTCTACCACTTGTTGATTCTTCTTTATTTGTTACTTTCTGTTCATTTTGTTTTCACCATTTTTCAATGATGGAAGAAGCAGAGGATGGCCTGTGGCTCTAATTTTCTTCAAGCCCATAATTTTCTCATCCATAGATAGGAAAATTCAGGATATTAATTTAATGAATAGGGTACGGCAAATGAATTTCTTTGTCTAAATAAGGGCTTTTAATAGGTTTTTTTTCTATGTAATAATAATCAATTTGCCATCCATTTTTGATGTTTGTCTGACTCTTTTGCACACGTGCAAGAGATATGAAAGTATATAACTTTTAAGTTGTTTATCATCAGGTTGAGAAGGAAATGCATCATCAAAATTGTTTGGCGAAGAAGGTGGAGTATTTTCAGAATAAGGATTTGATAACCTTTCCTTTAAAGAGTCCTTTTTTCGTGAAAACCTTGCGTAATTTCCTGATGCGTATATTTTGCACTGAGTGAATGGATAAACTACAGTAATCAACCCAAAGTCACTGTCATCATACAAACTTATGGTAGGTGAGAGTAGACCCTCAGCTGAGCCAATTAGCGAGTGAAATTCTCACAGGGTGGCTACACTCAGAAACGAACCCAGGTCCGCTGGTCAGTAGCACAGCACTCTACCCACTGGAATACCATGCTACATAAACGGGTAGTTCGAAAATATATGCAGCATTCTCTAGCAGTTTAATGTGGTTCACATTCATAAAACTTAAAGAGATTTAAATTCATCATTTAGAAACTCAGAATCGGATACTAGCAGATTGCATATTGTTTTTCACAATTCGTTAACATGTGAATCTTCGCTCTCATTTAATGTTCTGAATCTAATCTTGATTGCTATAATTTATTGCTCGACATTAGCGTAGCCTTCACCCTCCATTCATTTTATTGTATTTCTGGTACATTTCTTCCATAATAGTTCATCCCGGTTTAAATTGTTTTCTTAATCTCCACCCTTGTTATGTTGAGGCAATAATTTTCCCCAAGCAAATACCACTCTTGACTAGGCTTATCTGCTTCTTTGCTCTATGATAATGTTTCTTTCTAGATACGATTTTAAAATTTCCATGTTTGTCTAGGCATAGGTCAACCTTCATGCTTTTTACAAAGAAAACTTATTTTGGCGTAGCATAAACCCTACTTGAAATTTACCTGTTTCTTAAATCATCCTAAGTATTTTTCTACCTGCTATTAAATATTAAGAGCATTTGAATTTTTTCTTCAATGGGAAATAGGATGTTCTTATCATGTCCCTTGAAGAAACTTTTTCATGTCATCTTATGTTAATATACATAAATCCTTCCAATGTTCCAATCATTATTTCATTTTATTATTATCCCAACTTGATTTTGGTGTTTTTCTACCTTTTCAATTTTTTTCCTTAATATGTTGTTGAAACAATAAATAGTATCCCTTATTCATATCATTCCCATTATACCGCATGTAATTTTATTTGTGGAAAAGCTTTCATACTTTAATTTGCACTGGCTAAGTAGCATAAGCTTTCACACCATCATTTGAAATTCATGGAGGTGTTCGATTAATTATAGTCTGACGAAAGAGAAACATAAATGAGGCTGACTAAATGAGCCAGAAGGAAAGCAATCCACGAGGAACTAAGCCGCTATGTCCAATAATAAAAACTGCTGAATTCAAAGGTAGTAATTTCATTGTTAAATGAAATAGGGCTTTGTACCAGTAATTCTGGTGTGGCAATAAACCGGCCTCGCTAAAATACACATGCAGACAGGTAGTGCATCAATTGAACATGAGATTGATAATCTAGTTCCGAAGACGTCCCAAATGTTGACATGATTCTCGAAGCGCGCAATACCTTCATGATTAAAATATAGAATAGTGACTCTCACCCTTTAATTTTAATGTATAGAACCCAACTGCAATTCCCTTGCACCATAATATCTTTACCACATCAGACGATTCCGGCAAGTCATACGGTGACTCAAAATTATGTGAGTCCGGTGGTTCATACTGCTCATATAACACTTTGCTTAGGACGAAATGGACAGCCTTATCTTCCACGGAAGACACCTGAGGTCAAAATTATAATTAAATTGGATATATGAAGTCTATGCGGTTACACATTAATATTATAAACTCTTACTTCAATCCAGCCATTTCGCTCTCCACCCGACCCAAGCACTTGATCCACATTTTTCCACTTGCCTTTCAAGTTAATTCCTATACCTATTTCGAAATTATTAACCTATCTTAAAACAGAATTGTCAAGCATAATAGTAAGTATAGACTTCAAATAATTTTAAATCCTTAGCTACGTACATACGTCACATGCAGGACATGTGATTGTAGATACATCAATAGAATGGTGGAGATATCTAATTACTGAGTACTTCTGGAGGGGATTACGGCACCTACGGATTAAATAAACTATTTACTCAAGTATTTTCAACACGGATATATCTAAGTGGACGCATGAAAAAAGTGATGACTAACCTGGAGCAAATCATGTCCCTTGATCATCAATCTTTAATCAATGGCCTATCTTGCGACTCAAGGAACGTAATTTGCCCATTTCCACACAAAATTGCTAAGCGAAAATTAACTCGTCGGTGCCAGATGATAACAATTACGCAACCCATATCTATATTTTAACCTTCAGCCTTCTTGATTATAGTAATTTAATTACAATTGACGTACATTTTATTAGTCTTAATTTAGGGATACAAATATTCGGCAGCATTTTGTTGACAACGCGCATATTTTCTTGTGGATTAGTTTCCTCACGGACGCATTTTAACCAAAGTCAACCAACGTTGCCAATTGCCTGGTTCGTGTTGCGTGTGGATAGCAAACCAATCACGTTTCTCCTTCTTCATGGGCTAGCAAGAATTTGGCAGACATCTTCCCAGAAGCCCTCTTTCTCGCCCAGAAAGCGTTGTGGCAGGATGGCAACGAATAATTATTTCGGTTTTACTCCTGGTGGGACGCAATATGGGTAAGTTGTTCTTCAAAATAATAGTCTATACTTCTTGGAGCAAGGAGTTAATAAGTTTGTATATCAACCCCTATTACTTGACGTGAAATTTCATAATCTTAAATTCTGAACACTAGGTAAGCATGAGTTTTGATTTCCGAAAGTAGGACCTCTGTTTGTATTTCAATATTTCTATAGAAATTTGGTTGCGTGTAAATAAAAATTATTTAATGGGAGCACTCGTGAGTATTTAATATTGACTAATTTTCTTGTTCTGAGTAAGAAGTGGAGACGCCATTTTGTGCTCAATTTTCTAATGCATATATCTCATATTTCATGAAATAATCAATTCTTTCGGAGTGATAACTAACTAAGAGTAATTCTTAATTGCTTAAGGGGTCACTAATTTGTTGATTGTGTTAGACTAATGGTACATGATTACCAATTGCACAAGCGTCATTTGCCGGCGTCATGGCGCCGGTCGCCTCATGTAGCTGAAGTTGGAACTGTTGAAATAAAACTTTGCTTTTATTAAAGCAAAACTGTATGTGTGTCGTTAATTGTGTGTACGTGAACTAGAACTCAGAAAAAATTCTTGTGGGAGGGTGGTAACGGCAATCTTTTGAAATTTACCATAGCTCGTGGTGGAAGTGTACTTATTGCTCGTACGTGCTCTATTCATGTTGTAATTGACGCCGATCTACTTGATATTATTCCACTTAGAGATGGATAAATTAGTGACCAAAATTAATTCAAAATCATTCCATTAATGACCCTTTGACATTCCAAACAAGGTTTAAAGCGAAAGAGGTATGCATTATTTTAACTTAATCCTCGTGGTTGATACTTTTCGTTTCAATGGTGCATGGTTACCCGTCCGTTTTTTAGTGGCCTGACTCTTTAGGAATTGCTGAAAAAAAGATAGTGAGTTCTTAATTTGACCCTTTTCATGTACGCCTATCTGCTCCTATACTCCCTCCTAGAGTGATGCATGAATGTGCTAGTTGACTTAGGACTCGGCAAATTCGGTGACAGGTTAATCAACATTATTGAATTGGGATCAGCATAAGACATTTTTATCATGTTCGACATTCACGTCAGTCTTAACAAAGGGGGAATCCATTCTTCTGCCCGACAGTTACTGAGCTAGTTTTGATACGATTATCAGTATAATGAAGGCTTTCCAAGTGTTCCATCTATCGAAGTAATTTGCATTATTAAGGATTGATGGGGCCGTGTAGGTTCGTATCACGCGAATTCAAGTTAACATCCTGATCATCCAGAGACAGTCCTGCATGGGATTTCGTGCATCCTGCCTGTAAGGCCCAGTAGACCTGACCGAGGACGTCTGGCAGAGGGGTTTTGTTTAAAAGCCAACAAATTACTGATGGTAGTCTATATATTTTTTTTCGAATAGACCAAATTGTTGTGTAATGTTTCATATTATTATGAATTTTGCCAGAGAAAAGTATTATACGTCGCCGAGTTTCCACTGTCCTTCATTGTTAATTCTTAAACTTCCATGATGTAAAAAGTAGCGTGTTCACTTGTTGAGTATATTTTACTCGGTAATTTAGTAATTTCATTATTTCTGAAAAATGCTCTCAAAGGTTTTTTTCAATCAACTTCATACTTAGTAGTCTTGTATTTTCTTAGCGGTGCTTCTCCATTCTGTTTGCTGTGTTAGTTATAACTTAACGGTATAACGTAGATAGGCTGGACGGGTAAGGGTGTAATATTTTTGTATTTTCCTACTGTCGGAATGTATTACTTTGCTGTTGATTCTATCAGTGGGCAACATGGAGTATGATATGCCACCCATTATTTTCATGTTAGCATAGTGATCAGTTCTGTGCATAGGTCATAGTGATGGTAGTACCCCATTTCATAGTAGTAAGTCGCCGTTGTAAATGAGGCTGTTCAAAGGATCGGCGCAAATTTCATTGATTACTCTTTCTGGATGAATGGGAAGTTCAGCAAATTTTCTCTGTGTCAGTCCAGCATGCGGTATTTCGCATTAATCTGAAAACAGCACTTTAGCATTTACATCGGCCTTGAAACATGGAATTTACATCGGGATTTAAACAAATGTATATCCCTAGAACGGTAACGGGGGTGTTAAAACGTCTCAGAGCGGTTGAAATCTCGCGCCTAACGAAAACTGCTTACGTTTGCGACTCGGGACCTCTACCATAATTCTCGTCAATCAATGTCACATGATTCTACATTTAAAAAACCGGTAAAAAATGAGCTCCCACAGGACTGTCATAGTGGGGGTGAGATGCAACTTTTAGAAAATTGTCAACCCGCATTACCAGAATAGGGTGCAAAAAATATCGTTACCGGTCTAGGGTTAAATATATATACATACGTACATATTTAAGTATATCTATGAAACAATTACAAACGCCCAAGCCCTAGCTGGAGAAACTCACCACCGGATCGGAAATCGAACCTCTGATATGATTTACTTGCCCTACCAGCTTGTCCACTCCATGTAATGCGACAGCATGTAAATCACGCAGGTGAAAATTCGTCGAAATTAAATTTGTATTAATGGAAACTAATTAAGTAAGTGGTCTTGGTATAGATCTTGCCGAAGTGTTACAAACTAAAAATTAGCGCAGTGCATGTTATTCGTACCCAGCGCATGTAGGACACTTGTATAGCATCGCTTTTGACATTTTTTACCAATGATATATGTGTATAACTGCTTTCATAATTTATTACTGAAATCCTATTAATACATTTTGTAGGATTTTTTACACATTCTACACAAATATGATAAATAATCTTTAGGTAACGAAAATTTGCAAACCGTAATTTTATTGCTTCAATTAACCTCCAAATTTGGAACTTTGCAGCGCAGCCCAATACAGCGTCCTATATTGAAATAAATTAGTTAACTTTTTTCTCAGTCGATGGAAAGTTAGTTTTTCTTTCGCCGTGCCGTTTTAATAATGTATGCTTTCGGAATTCTACAATGAATCGGGATTATTTTTGTGTTCTTTCTGAACTCGTGATTAAATTTGAAATGTTTAGTAATTCTGAGAATTTAAGTAAATTATCTGATGGGTTTTTCTTTCTTTTCCTGTCTTATACGCGCCAACCCTGCTTTACTCCGGTTATATCTTGATCGGAAATATTCAAGAACTGTGTGACAATTATTTTAATAGAAAATGATCATTGAATTAAATCTTTAATGGAATGTACAAATAAAACATTACAATTTCACTTTTACGTTCACATAATACTGCATTCACGCAATAGTTGTCACCATCCTCACTACTGGAGGCAAGTGTTCAGTCTTGAAACCTTTTTCGAAATGTATTATGAATTGTTATTCAATTTATCAATTTAGTAGTTTCTGGCATTATGTGGTGGAATTCGAATATAAGAAAGAAAAAATTGTTACTGTCTTCACATTGAATCATAATCCTCTGAAAACCCATGTGCAATTATTGAAGTTAACTTCAGCTTATTCCAAAGAAACTGCAGGAGATGCCCAGTCATGGCAAAAGATTTTTACACTCTGAAATTGTTGCATTAACTTCAGCTAATTTTGGTAATTTTCTTTGATTCCCACCACGCTAGTTTTTCATAGCCATCCATTCATTTTCTTAAATGGTTTTCCTAAATTTCAAAAGTTAATGTATTGTGCTTGGCAAAGAAGCTTCCTCAAGGAGGGCATTGATGACTGGGATGTAGAGAGAATGTTAAAAAAAGGCTCGTCGGCACTTCAGTATGGAGCGTGGTTTTGTGCGGGGAGGAACATGGGGTAACTGAAGGAAGGTGATAAGCATAGATAGAATTGAGGGTTTTGAAATGTTGGTATGGATGTGAAGTGGATAGATAGGAACACAAGGAGAAAATACTGAGCATGGTAGGGGGAGGAAAGATTTTGTTAGGAGACACTGTAAGGAGGCAGTAAATTTTGATTTCACTGGGATGTTGAAAACTGTGGTAGAGGGGAGAATGTCCGTCCAACTGGTAAGGGTTGTTAGGAGCAGCAAGGGAATAGTTGCTGTGTCATTTGGTGGTATGTCCATCCATCTTAACTGTTAGATTAACAATAATTAAATGCAAGCATTGTCCTCTTGATACTATCAAATTTCACCCCTATTGTCTATTTTCCCCCCAGAAATTATATTCTTGATAGCAAGTTGGTCATCATTTTGTGTGGGGACTTCTTAATATAAATAATTTTTACTGAATTAGTTGTGATTTTATATAATAAAAAGGTAATAAACCACGAGTATGTTAAACATTCAAAACATAAGATTATATCATTATTAGTTGATTTATATTATATTTTTAACGAAAATTTCATGTTAGGAAACATCAGAAATTTCACCATGTAAAGAAATAGTTGCGAGGTTGATGATGAGCTGTGAAAGGAATATCCATATTTTATAAAGGTAAATGCTATAGAAAGTCATACTTGAAATATGTCATGGAGTCACTTCTATTGTCAATGCTAGGTAAATTGATTTAGAGCATTTGAGCGTAGGCATACCAAATTTTTTCTCTTAATTTGAATCTTACTTAGTACTCTTGTATTTGCTCTATTTTCTGGCAGTATTAAAAAAATACATGAACTGGGAACACAGAAATTAAATCTCGTCGAAGAGGTCAGTAATGGTTAAATATTTACTTGTTAAAATCAACTCCCACTTGCCTGGTCTCTGCCAGAAATACTTGGAAAAATAAATCATATGAAATAAATTTACCACAGCAATTCATGCTTGGCACTAATCACATGTTTTACTGTGGAATATTTTATATGACTGTTCCCTCTTCTTCATTCAGCACAACCGCTGCTGCATATCAACCTGGCCAAGCAGGATATGCTGTAACACCAGCTCCAGCAACTCCAGGCACCTACACTGCACAAAGGGCTGGAACAGGATATGAAACTGCGTATCAAGCTGCTGCTACACATACAACTCCTGGAACTTATGCAGGTATTTTTATTCCTATTCAATTGTGGATGCCATATCTGATTATGGGAGTGTGGGATGTAGCAAAACAAATTAAAAGCAATTTCTACATTTTGAGTGATAGCCTTAAACATTATACATAATGTGAACGCACAAATTAGTAAATAGCAATGAGAAAAAATTTGGCTTCAGTATTGTGAAAATGTAAGTTGCATAGAATCAGTAGCTTGTTCAACTCCTTATGGTCAAGTTCAGGGTTCTCTTATATGGCATCCATGCTTATGAAGATACTACTTAATGATGACAAACCTAGCTCGCTTTGATTAGCAATGAAGAAAACTTGTTCCCTATTAACTTATCTGATGAATATTTAGTTTTCATATTTATGCTAATGTTAAAGCAGTATTGCCCTATACTAATCAAATGCATTCCTCTGAATTTGCATAAGTTGGAGCTGCTACACCAGGCACTGGAGCAACATATGACTATGGATATGGACGTACACCTCAAACTGCTTATGATGGCTCTAAAACATATTACCAGCAGCCTGCTGCTGCAACATACTCTGCTACAGAAACACATTATCAAGGTAGGCTTTGTGGATCCAAAATGTGCTATTGCATTAAGTTTTCGAAAGAATTAAAATTTCATTTTGATAATTTTATTGACAGCTTCCAAACCAGCTTTCAGCACTACCAGCACGTATACAGCTACTACTAGACCAGTGACTCAGGCAACTCCGAAGCCACCTACCTACACCCCTTCGTATAACTCTCAGAGCACCACCAATTATACCCCAGCATATCCTGCGCCTGCTCAAACTACTACACCTTCTAAAGGTATGTCACTGCTAGCATAATTTTAGTGATGTCATTTGGTAGATAGGTGCAGTACTGGACCACGGTAAGTGCATACTGTTGAGCATTTGATATTGTCTGTCTAATCAAGTGTGTGTGTGACATTTTTGCGTACTCCAAACTACATTCCATTTTCTTATAATTGTGGGTCTTATAACAAAAAAAATGCAGGCAGTGAGTATCTCTACAGTGACACCTAAAGGCTTTCCATCACAGTGTTATTGAAAATGAATCTGCTGTCATCATTTGTCAAATACTAGTTTTCAGTATTTATGAGCAGCTTGGTAAGTTAAACTAGTTTTTAAAAAATTATTGACATACTCATAATTATCACATCGTTGTTTCCCTTGTTAAAATTGCAATGTATAATGTAATTTAGGTTGGGAAAACCTTCCCGCATTGCTTCAGCACAAATCTTCATAAATTATTTTGTTCCATTTATGGTAGACTATCATGGGGCTGGTTTCTATTAGGACGTTTTTGGTATTTACTGGCCTCTTGTGCATATGTTTATGTGCTATTCTTTGTAAAAGCGATAAAACATTCACTAGCTAGTGTGTTCAGTTGGAGATATTTGATATTTGTCCAAGGAAGATCGTTTCCTTTCATACTTCCATTGCAGTGTATCAAGATAATGCTTAGAGTTCACTTATAAATTGCAGTTTCATTTGGGAACGAGGAATTTTGTTACTCACTCAGGCGGTACATTCACACATCTTGCAGAGTTTCAATTTAGCAATGGTGAATCTATTATAGTAATGCTTAATGCTGGCATAACCTAAGCACATTGCTGTATTGAAATTGTTTAATCCAGTGAATGAGCAAATTTTTTATCTATAAAAGAAAATATTTACATTCATGGGGTAAGAAATATGTAATACACCACATGCTTGTAAACTGGATATATTAGTAACCACCTAAAAGATTAACTGATTTAGCTCTCAAAATTTTTGGAATAACCTAAAATGGATTTTTATTATGTAAGCAAACCAAGCATGTGAGGTGAATGAGATTATTGTATAGGAGTAAGGGAGGTCTCTGGCCTTGATTTAATTATGGAGAGTAAGGAAAGGAGGATTATAAAGTGGAGCCTTGAAAGCCATATAGGTCACCACAATGTTTTTGTAAGATTGGTGCTGCCCATGAGGGGGGGGGGGGGGGGGAATGCTTCACTTTGGTATAGGAAGAACATGTTGGGCCATACTGTTATTTTATTTAGGATAAAATAAAAGTCCCAGAGCATGCTTTTTATTTTTTAATCAATTCACTTAATTAATAACTGTCACTAATTTTAAGGGGGGAGTGTTTGCTGGAATGAAAAGGATGAATGATTTGACAAAATTTGAGGGATAAGTAATCAATGGCAAGTTAACTTATATTGTTTCATTGCAGTAAATAAGGTCAATGCCTGCAGTCTTGCAGTCAGTAAGGTCAAATAAGTCAATATTTACCCAACAATTGAAATTAAATTATTAGCTGCTTATTATTGTGGTTAATTGGTACATTGTGAAAATGGCCATTGTTAGTATTGTTTGAAATTGCTGAAGTGATATTTATAATTAAACTGGGTATCAATTTCTTTGTCTGTCTGTCTGAATAACCTTTTGATTCTGATCTTAATCTCTGTTTGGGCTATCTAGCACTCCATTATGATAATATTAACAATAGTAATATTTAAATATTCAGCATTCAGGGAAACTCACAAAAATTATTAGGATATTTTGCATGTTTTTATGTAATATTAATCGCCAGTCACATCAGTGTGCTGATATGCACTTGGACCCATAACAATAGCTACTGATGGCAAATGTTAGTATGTAAAAAAAATGACCGCCAATGATAACTTCTGTTGACCTAATTCTGTTTCTTGGAGAATGTGAGGTCCATGTGCTTGGGCACATTTCCTGCATTTGCAAGGTGAAATAATTCTAAATGTAATGCCAAGTATTCACCAAGTCCTGTATGGGATCAGATTTATTATCTTCTCTTATGGATTGAGTAGCCCCCTTTAGACTTGAGTTCCTGCCAATTAAATAACCACAAAATCATCCATTGTACAAAATGTTAAAGGTGTGTTGAATATGTTTATAACACTTGGTGTCAATAGCAGCTTTCATGTGTCAACCCATCAAATGAGAATCTGTAGATCAACTCTCATCTCATACCTCTGTTGTGAAACGAGTGATTGGCATTTCTTTTGAGAGATTTCGGTAGAATAGTCAAATCCGTTGTACATGATTTGGTGATGTGTGTAAAAGACTTCATGCAATTTTCTTCATCTACTACAAATTAATTTTAGGTGGTTTTGCAGGTTATGATGCTGCCCTTTACAGTGCAGCTACAATGTATGTGCAGCAGGCTCAAACCACTGGAGCAGCTGCAGCTAATAAGCCAGCAACTTCGACGTGGCAGGCTTATAAAAAGGGACCTGTGGGTGCAGCAGCATTGGGTGGTGCTGCAGCTGGTGTTGGCCCTGCTGGGGCACCAGGTGGTGCTGGAGCAATGGGAGCCCCAAGTGGGATGGCTGGGAAACCGATGAGGGCTAAGCCGGCTGCAAAGCCTCAGCCACTTCACTATTGTGAAGTGTGTAAAATCAGTTGCGCTGGTCCTCAGGTCAGTAAAGCTAGCTGTAAGGTTAGCAAGTAACCTGTTGAAGAGACAATATTTTATATTAGGCCTAGTGAAAAGGGATTGTTGCCTCCCCTCCTGTTACCAAAAATTAAAGCACATCACTATGATACTTGGGTTTCGTCAGGCTTTAGCATTTAGGCATTTCAACAAGTTTTCTTCATTTTGATGAGAAAAGTATCATAATCAGTCTTTAATCCAAATACCGTATTTTCCTATCGATAACCTGTGCGTTAGCTATACAACTGTTCAGATGATCGAAAAAATGACAATGCACATTATGTAATGAAATAGGAAAAAATCCAAACATTTACATACCTATGTACACAATAAGTTTTGCAAAAATCAATTAGTCCGAAAGCATGCCTTTCTAATTGCATTCTATTTCATACATATCTGCTATTTCTACAATTATTTCATCTCATAAATCCATGAGAAAAAGAAGAAACATAATTTCTTTACTTCATTTCTTCTCATACGTTGTACTTTATATTTATGTAGAGTGCATCATATTATATACACTTACATATAAATATTTGATAGGATAGGTATATCACTCCAATTCAAGTTATTCGTCACCTGAATCACAATTAAATGAATTGTGCATTTACAGTGCCTGTATTATCTCTTCAGGCATATCAAAGAGTCCACTCCTCATCTTCTAGCACTGGCGTTGAAATGTTGCCCTAAAGCTTTTTCAAATCCATTTTTTACAAGTCCCTCTGACACCCTGCCAACTTTCCAGGATTCCATTCGTCCTTCCCGATTCTATAAGGTCTTTCATACCAGACATCATCCTTTTTTCCCAATTAGAACATAACTTTGATTTAAAAGATCTATTAATGGATAAATCCTGGCAGCCTCACGAATTTGCAAAATTGATAACTTGTAGCTTAAACATTGCTGATGTGATCTAAGCCTCCTAGCCTTTCAAATGTCAAAATTAACAATCCTACTTTTTCATACAGATATTATACCTTTTTTGCAAATCCTTTTTAGTGGTAATTGTTACTTTCTTGTCTTCCAGTTTATCTCATTAAATTGTCTTCTAAGGGTATCATTTAGCTTTCATGAATTATGTGATATCTTTGTCTTCTAAAATATCTGTGCTTGAACTACTCATTCTTTCTTTTGTCATGTCGGCCAGTTTGCAGAATACTTCTTTTTATGTGCCTCTGTGCTATAGGAAACTTTCCTCATTTTTGCTGTTCACATCTCCTTGTGTCTATTTTGACTGTACTTAATAATGGGCCCTTTCAGGCAGTTTCACATGCAATAATACTGACTACTGTTGCCTAGTCACAATTTCTATGGCATTATTTGTGTGCCAATCGAACCGGAAAAGACTTCAATATTCAGCTCTGTTTTATCCTAATTGTTATCTTTTCATGAGGCTAATGTATATCAGTAATATTATTGTGTAATTAATGGTGGTTTCCTGTATTAGATACAGGCCCAGCTTTACTCATCTGTTGGAACAAAATTAAAAATATTGGTGGGCAACTATTGTGAGCAGGAGTCAAAAGTTAATATATTATCTGTGCCCCCTAGTTTCTTGGGGGCTGTGACCTACTTTTGGCAGACCTTCTAATTTAATATAATTTGCCTTGAGTGATGTGATGGTAGTACTTATGAGCTTTCCCATCTATAAATATTGTATAAATGATGTGTTTTAATACCTACGCAACAAATCTAAGGACATTGGTAAAGGAGAATGTCAAAAATAACTTCTGAATTGTCTTATCAATAGTGTTGAAATTACTTTTAACATGATGAACAACCTAGCTCGCTTTGAGTGTTTTGATGAAGAAACATTGTTCCCTATTATGTTTTCTGAATTTTACGTATTTTTACTAAATTTTGCATGTTAATACTTGTCGTTACTGAAGTAAATGTTATTTTTCTGAAGACTTACCGGGAGCATCTGGAAGGTCAAAAGCACAAAAAGAAGGAAGCTGCATTAAAGGGTGGTTCAAGCACTGTTGCAAGGGGTGGAAATGCACTGAGGTGCGAGCTCTGTGATGTGACCTGTACTGGCTCTGATGCATATGCAGCGCACATCCGTGGCGCCAAGCATCAAAAGGTGAGTTGTCAGTGATACTACTATGGATTAAAACAGTATATCCACATCTTCAAAATCTGTTCTACTTTTTTGTTCTTATGCTAACATGTCCAATGAATCACTTGGTCTCTCACTGTTGATTTGTGACCAAAAAGTTTAACCTTATTTCCTTATATTGGCTATTATAAAAAACGTTTTCCACATGGTTTAAAAATTGGCTCATATTCTGTTTAGGTGAAGTTTTACTGAAGTAGTCCTTATTAAAATCCAATTCCTTAATCTTCTAATCACAATATATGCTTATGATAGGTTTCATTTTCACTGTGAGTTGATTGTTTTAGAATCATATATTGCCCCAATAAACGCTGCCTAATAATGGTAGGTACAGCTCATCTTAATGATGTCCTTAAAATTCCTATCTCTATGCCAGCTGCAGTTTCTTATGAAGTTGTAATGTACAGGGTATTGCGTAACTGGCCATTTAATTTAATGTCAAAATGTAACCTGGTAGTCTCCAGTCAATACTGTCAGCTGGAAACTGCAATTCTTTAATCATATTCAGGTCAGGTAAACAAGATCATAGGATGCATTAAAAAGACATCTTTTTACTGAAGATAAGAAATCTTAGCATTTAAATGCATCAGTTCAATGTAATGTGAGACTAATCAGGATAATACATTTAGTTTTTTATTCCAACTTAAGTTTTTAAATTTTAAAATGTTGTTATAATGTGTTCATTCCATAATTTTTAATATGGATTGAAAAACTGGATCATTCTTCCCTGCAACTCCTTCCATCAAGGTTAATATTGTATCCTCTCATGATAAAAGAAGTTCTATTTATTTTTATGAAAAAATGTTCTTTGAAACAAAAAAAAAAGTTGACTTAGTTGCATCTAGGCCTAAAGTTAGATAAAAAAATCATCATGAAAAAAGGAAAGTCAATTTTTGGTCCACTTTGCTCCCAAGGTCCCCTGATTTTTTTTTATTTAAGCATGTGGTACCATGGCTGAGGAATTGGGAATTGTCATTGTACTCTTGTGCATTTACTTATTGAGCCTTATGCCATTGTGTTCAGTTTTCAGTTCCACATTTACTGATTAAAAAAGGGATAATATGTTCACTTTGAGTTTGTATGTAGTTTAAGCTGAAGGAAATGATTATGTAGGTAATTTAATTTTCAAATATCTAGTTATCTATCTATTAAAGAACATAGCTATGATGATCCACCTAGCTCGCTTTGATCAGCAGATGAAGATAAAACAATTGTTCCCTAATTTTGTTTGCTGAGCTATGTTCATTCGTAATGTAGTAAGTTATGGATTTTACCGAAGCAATCTGCTGATATTGTAATGACTCAAATTTTTGATATTGTAGGTGGTGAAATTGCATACTAAATTAGGGAAACCAATACCATCAACTGATCCTGTGGTTGTTGCTGGTTCAACAAAAACCACAACAGCAACATCTACTACTAAATCTCCAGCAGTTGCTGCTACAACTACTAAAACAATTGCTCCTTCTGTGAAGAAACCTGCTCTTGCCCCTAAGATTAATTTTGTTGCGGGTTAGTATATCTCAATCTTTCTGCTATTTGGCATTTTGGTTGTTTTTTATTATTAGTAATTTCTGAATTCTGTAGTCCATGAAATGATCTTCATGGACTTAATTGAATGTGGGAAATTCCTTTCTTTTCATTAAGTGTATAAACATATATGATGACATAAACAGCTCCCTTTGATGAACTTTGTGAAACAGCTTCATTTATGTTCTGAATGCACTCTTCACTTTTGATATTGTGTTGGTAATCATTGTTTATCTTAATCAATTTTTAATTTATCTCAAGGTTCTCAGGATAAGGTAGAAATAAAGGAAGAGCCCAAATCTGATTCTGAGATGCCTAAAATTGAAGAGAAGGAAATACAGCCTGTTGGTCAGGACTATATTGAAGAAATTAAGAATGACGATGGTATGTTATAGCTTAGTGATATGATAATTCTCATTTTTTGTTTTTCAATTCAAAAAATGAGTTGCATTTTACATATATTATCAGCATCAGAAAACTATAGCATTAAATTTTTTTCCAGGTAAAGTCATTAGCTTTAACTGTAAACTATGTGAGTGCCGATTTAATGACCCAAATGCAAAGGAAATGCATATGAAAGGTAGACGTCATAGACTACAATACAAGAAAAAAGTTAATCCAGATCTTATTGTTGATGTAAAGCCTTCATTGAGACAACGCAAAATTCAAGAAGATAAACTACGGAGACAGCAACTCAGGGAAGAATTCTGGAGGCGAAGGGAGGAGGAAAGGTATTTTTGTGTGAAATTTAATTCATTCTTTAGAAAATCAGTCTTAGTTAATTCTGAAATTAATTTGACTGTTTTAAAATATATCTCTCGTTTTGAAGGATAATGGAAGAGGAAGAGAGGATGTACTGGGAAGAACGCAGGAGGTATGAGGAAGAAATGGAGTACTTTGAATGGTACCGTAGATATGGTAGAGATCCAAGAGGTTTGCCCCCACCAATGCCACGCCCATTTTGTCCAGGCGTGCCACCAATGATGGTAATTTTATTTTAGTTCAACATTTTGGTTGTAAATATAGTATTTGGACTGTTAAACTAATAGGTAATTGGTTTTAGTTCTTTCCGCAGCCTTTGAGGCGGCCTGATTCAAGTGATGATAGGCATGTGATTGCAAGGCATGCTGAAATTTACCCAAAAGAGGAGGAGCTGCAGTCTATTCAAAGGATAGTTTCCCACACCGAGAAAGCCTTGAAGTTTGTCTCAGATCGTTTGGCCGATATGGATGCAGGAAATGCAGTTTCTGAAGTTAAAAAGGATTCTGGCGCAGATAGTTCTAAGAAGGATGAGGAAGGCAGGAAGGAAGATGGGAGAGATGGAAACTTGTAAGATTTTATTTCAAAGTGGAATTGGATACACCAAGCCTTTTCTATATTTTCTTCTAATTTTATTTTTGTTGATTTCCCCTTTTCCTCAAGGTTCTCATTCCATAGGGAAAAGGATGATAGTCAGCACCCTAGAGTTCTGAAAGGTGTTATGCGTGTAGGTGTACTTGCTAAAGGGTTGTTACTTCATGGTGACTTGGCTGTTCGTCTTGTTGTTTTATGTTCAGAAAAACCTACTAAAGCATTGTTGGAACGTGTAGCTGATAATCTTCCTCAACAGCTTCTGGTAACTAGCATTAAACTGGTGTGAGAATTAAGTAAGTTTTATTTTGTCTTCATAATTTATTATTTTTATTTAGGTTGTTGCTCCTGATGAGAAATATGAGGTGAAGCAATGTGTTGAGGAAGCTTCTGTTGTTGTAAGTGGAATAAAGGAGCCTCGAATTACTGTTTCTATAACCCTGACCTCTCCTGTGATGAGGGAGCAGCTGTTACATGAAGGCGCTGGTGGTGGTAAGATTGACTATATGATATTGCCAAAAAAAAGGAATATCAGTGACCAGGGGTCACGTTTAAAATCAAAAAGCTCAATGAAAAATGTGTTCAAGAAGCACACAATCTTTGCCCTCATTTCGTGCTTCCTTTTTCCTTTAACCTAATTGGTTGCTTTGATAGCCGTGGCCCCTGGAATATAAATGAGATTCACTTGTAAACAATAAAAGTTCCCTTCCTTACCCGTGCTAGCCTGCCTGGTGCATGTGTACAGGCTAGCATTTTCAGGCCACGAAAAGGATAAGCTCGTGCATTTTTGACCCACAAGGTTATTGTGAACTTTCATATTTCGTGATTAATTTCTTAAACTGTTTATGCCTCTCCTGGGTATGTTTTAATTTTTCATGAATACTGGGTCTATTCAAGTGACCTCTGTTCTTTTCATGAGCCTGTTACTGCTAAGGTTCTAGGTGCAACATTACATCCACAAGGAAGAGAGGAACCATCTGCTTTGCTGGGAAATTTTTAAGGATTTTTGACCATGTGGAGGCACTTTTACAGCCACAAGGTTGGGTCTTGGCTTAAAATTTTATTTTGTACGGGTATTTTTCCTGTGGGGAGTGGGAATTCTCTAATTCCATAGCTTGGCTTTATGCAAGGTGTCAAAATATTCTTAAACATTTCTTCCTGTTTTGACTCCTAATATCTTTTAAATTTTTTCTTAGTACTCCTGCATGCGTATAACAGATAAGCAAGTAGTTTCTTTTGCAAATTAGAATTATGAATCTTTTAAAGTGGCTTTTATTTCATTTTTATTAACTGCTTGTCGCACCAAAGTGCATGTAAAAGCTCAACCTCTTTGTAACCTACATCCGATTCACCTCTATGGCTCAAAAGTGCTTCCTCTCCATCTCCCCGATGCCCCTCTTGACCTCTCGGGGGGCATGGGAAGATGGAGGTAACAATGGTCAAACACCCTTGTTACCCGGCTGCCTCTCCTGTGTGACTATTCTTCGCTCCCTCCTCGTTCGTCCGTAGACTCTCTGAGTCAGGCGCAGGTGAAGGATCCTCCTGACGTGCTGGACAAGCAGAAATGTTTGGATGCCCTGGCAGCTCTGAGGCATGCCAAGTGGTTCCAGGTTTGAAGGCCTTCTTATTGTTTAACTTTTCAGCCTTGTGTGTATTATATTTAATGTTACTAGTTATTTCATTAGTTTCCTCACCTTAAAAAAAATGAGGCTATTGCCATGTGTATGCTAAGGCATTGTTTTTCTAATGCATTGAAACTAAATCAGAACTTCCACTTTTATGATTTGCAAATTATTTTATTTTTGAAGTCATCAAATCTAGTATTGGGGCAGATTTACTTTAGCTGACTTGGGCTCTTTTCTCAACTTAGACGGGAATTCTATGCTAAAAGAGAAGTTCTGATGCACAGGTTCATGTTTATAGAGCATAGGCAAGTGTCAAGGTTATGGAGTGGATATTGCGAATATTGATGAATACTAAGAATATTAAAATAATATTCATCACTTGGCATATTAGTAAGGTGTTTTGCAATTTCCTGAAGCTGAATCTCTTCATGGTCACTACAATATTTAAATGTTAAAGAATTGAATGAAAACCACATCAGTCAATTTGAATTTCAAAGATTCATTCTAATATGAAATGCTATAGACATTGAATGAGGATTAGATATTTATTTTATCCCACTCATTATAATTCTATATTGCATGTATTTAGTAATGACCATATCCTTAGTTTTTATATTTTGATGCATTTGTTTGTAGAGGGATCTTTACAAATGGATCATTTACAAATATAAAGTATTATTTATGCAAAACCTATCCTTAAAAGAGAGTGATTCAGAATTAAATTTTGTTACCAGGGTTATTTGCTGTCAAATTGGCTTAATTATTTGCCAGCAACAAATACCACTCCTTACCCTTCTGACCATTCAAACTAAACATGAGGCTGGAAAGTAGGTAGCTGACTTGTAAAGCATACTTGAACCAGTGTAGGCTTTACTCTTTGTTCCCAGGGCATTGGTAAAATTAAAGTTAGATTGTTAGGATCCAGTCAATGCGAAGATGTGGTATTTGAACATAGGAAAATACTCTTTATGTGATTTATAATAATTTATGTATCATAGATTCTCATTATTCTTAGTTGTGTATAACAAAAGTTTTTTTGCTTATGGCCAGTGAAATAATTTTCTAAGACATTTCAATTTCTCTATTAGTGAAATTGCATGTCCCTAAATTTAACTATAGCATTTTACTGAGAGTTCTATAGCAAATGTTTTAAATTCACTTAAAACTTGCCTAAAAGCTTGTACATAAAGGGTTTTCTTCCTTTAAAAATAAGCAATGTCATCTTGTCAATTTCTTGTTGAAGGACTTTGCCATAATTGGGCCATTTAATTTGACAAGGTTTGGGCATTGTGTCACATTCAGTTTTCAGCATGCATGAAACCGTATAATATAATTGGTTTGAATCTTCTAAAACTGGCCTATAAGTCAGTAGCTGCATTTCTTAAATTTCACTCATCAGATTGTTTCCCTTGATGTAGGCTAGGGCAACAGGACTGCAAAGTTGTGTAATGGTTATAAGAATTCTTCGCGACTTGTGTCAAAGAGTACCTACCTGGGCCCCATTACATAGTTGGGTAAGTTTCATTTTTTTACTAGCAGTCCTCTATTTTCAATTCCCAATCATTGTTTGCTTTGAACTATATTAAGAGCAAGAAAAATTTAATTTATTTTAAAATTGACTTTGGAGGTGAACCACTCTGATGATCCACAGACAAATGCCTAATTTTTAATCCATACCTTCTGATATAAATCAGAACAAAGGATATTATGCTTCTCATTGTAATAAGGGGGTAACATTTAGAAAATAAATTACCCTACTGAACTAATGTATCACAAAATATTCTGTTATTAATGTAATCCTCATGGATTGCATCTATTGTGATATTTGGCACCATAATAAATATTGTTCAAAATGAAGACAATTGAAATTTTATTGCCAATTTGTACAAACTAAATTGAAATATGATTGGTCAGAACAAATTTAAGAAAATGTTGTTGACCCCTAAACCCCTGATCAAGGTCTAATTTGGTGTCCGTTAATGGTTTTTGTTGGTTTTTCCTACCTTTAATAAATAGCAGGTGGTTGAGTATTTTTGCTTTTGTAATGATAGAAATGCTATCAAAATATAATTATAATCGTTTCTCATATGACAGGCAATGGAGCTTTTAGTGGAGAAAGTCATGAGCAGTGCTGGACAGCCATTAAGTCCAGGCGATGCTCTACGTCGTGTATTGGAAGCTGTGGCCTCGGGATTGCTATTGTCCAGTGGACCTGGATTGATGGACCCATGTGAGAAAGAGCCTGTAGATGCTGCTTCGGTGCTAACTCCACAACAGAGGGAAGATATCACTGCTAGTGCTCAAGTTAGTTCATTTAATTCTGATAGATTTAATTGCAACAAATGTTAAATTTATGCTACATGAATAATAATTTCTTTTGTAGCATGCATTGAGACTGCTGGCTTTTCGTCAAATTCATAAAGTGCTGGGAATGGATCCTCTGCCACCCCCCAAATTTGTTCGAGGCCGTTTCAATCGCAAGAGGCGGCGTGATAATAGTTCTGGTGAAGGAAATGATTCTGAAGGTAATTTCATTTTCATATATTTTGTGTTCTTAAGTATAGTGAAGAACATAGCTGTGATGATCCACCTAGCTCGCTTTGATTAGAACATGAAGATAAAGCAATTGTTCCCTATTTCTTTTTGCTGAGCTATGTTCATTGTGTAGTAGACATCATATGGTGATATGTTGGAATGTACATTCATAGAGTTATTTTTATTTCATACACTCAATTTTGTAAGTATTTTTTATACAAATTTTGATGATTCATACTTCAATTTTTATACCATTTTTCTGAAGCATTGTCATAAAAAGTAAAATTTTGCACTTGAAATGTTTCTCTGAATCCACATTTATTTAAAAGTTAATCTTGATATTGATATAATTATGTATGCATTTATCATTGTAATTGATTGGATTCTAGCAGTGTTATTGCCATACATGGGGAGGGTGGTGAATAAGTATTGAGAATCAAATATAGAATTTCTTCTCACTGCTATTACTACTTGTATTTGTCTAAATTGAAGTTAAGCTAAAAAGACAATTCGGAGTCCCAGTTAAATGATTAATAATAAAGAACATTACTTTTTGTTTTACCCAATCTCATCTTGCCCAATCATTGAAAAATCATTACTTGGGTTCTTTTTTGTAATATCATGATGCAAGATGCATAGCACTTAATGACTATAGTTGGTGATGACAGCCCCAAGAAAGTATAGTAGTACTGAACTTGGTTTTGCAATTAATCTGGGTTAATGAAATCACTATCTTGTTGTTTTGGAATGTCTAAATGATTATAGGCTACTAGTATAGATAACTTGTTTTGTGATATTAATTGTCTGAGCTTCTTGTTGCTTCATTCTACTTGAAGGTGGAGATGGAAAGAAGGACAAAAAAGAAGAAGGAGATGGTGAAAAAATGGACATGGAGAAGAGTGATGGAACTAAATGATTTAGTGATAATAGTGGTTTTCACATGTTCTTGCCTGCTAGAGAAAGCTAGCCGCAGCATTTGAAACTGCTGGAATAGTATGTTCAGGGGGGCATTATTGGTAGCCAGTTAGTACTAAAATTGAAATGTTTCCCCATGTTGTCTCAACTTGAAAAAGTTAAATTCAAGTGTCATGATTGATAAACCACAAACAGTTTCATTTCCTTAACTGTTCCATTCAAATATACGATAGGACTTTTGATAAATGAAATAAGTGTATTAGCAGAGTTTATTTAATGGCATTTGCTCGTGTGAAATGTGGTCTTGTTTGAGTGTTATTAATTTTATTAAATGTTTCGTGTTATGAAGTTGCGTAACATAATTTTATTACTTTCAGTAGTAGTATTTTTCGTTCTATTAAATTTGATATATTTGCGCAAATGTGAAATAAGTATTATTATTGTTATTTTGATTGTAACATTGTTGACTACTTGACCAATTCACTGCTTTTGTGATGTGGTTCAGATGTAATTTCACAATATAACTGTAGTATTGATACCATTCCTCTATAGGATAATGTTGCATTCACCTCCAATAAAGCTTTAGTCACCTGAAAAATGTTTTGTTTACAGTCACTTAAATCCAGATAAAATATGTAATAAAATTAAGAAATAAATACATATTTCGTAATTCCTGATTTGGATTTATTTTACTGTTCGCCAAAATTTAAGATTATTATGTCCATAAGTACTGCCAAGCTGAGAAATATTAAATCTCTCAGATAAAAATTATTCACAATGTGAGTTGGAGAAGCTTTGGCTATATTGGTTACCCCACTGCAAGCAGATCCCTTGGTTCTATTATATACGGTCATGTATACTGGGGGCTACTTTGGTTCACATTCCCAACTCAAGGAATTCTTGTGCCTACTTCCTTGATAAATGTGTGAGAAAGGATACAAAACTGGGATCGATTTAGTGAGATGGTTTATGAACTGTCTCCCTTCCCGACCACCTAGTGACAGGATTTTTCTGTGGTATCCTGATCCCCAATGGGGTGCTATGTGGCGACCGCTTGCAAGTAGCTGTTGGTTGAATGGGATGTTACATTGTGGACCCTGGTGCATCATTTATTAAGCCTGCAAAAGCTGATATTTCTCTTTATCTTTGCTCCATTCTTTGAACATTCTACCTCGACCAAACTGCCTGCCTATCCTAAATATTGCCAGGGACCTTGGGCTGTCAGTCACCACTATTAGTACTAAAAGGAGTAAAATAAGGCATAATTTATTACCTTGAGTATTTACGATTCATATATTTGTGTACTTGTAGAGATTCATGTATTATCCACCTGGGAGAGAAACACCTTCAATACTTTTATTTTTTGTGTGTGCCGGGAATATTCTTTTGCAGAAGTAATGCTGTATTTTGTCATCCCTTAAGGCATAATTATTTCAAGACTCCCTAGCTTTTAGATCCTAAAAAAAATTGCTTTCCCCTTGATTTAATCCTATGTTAATGTGAGAGTAACTTGAAGAGGGGCCAATAAGTTTTTGTGTGAAAAGATTAAATATTACAGTTCCAAGTATTGAATATTTTAATGTTACCATGCGATTTAAGCATGGGTTAGCTGATTAGATTAGGATCCTTAGAAATTTAGTCAAGAACTTTAATATTAAGGTGAATTGGTCACTTCCCATGGTTCTGAACTTGTGAAAAGGCTTTGGCATTCCAATGACCGTCTACAGACAGCTTTTGGTGGGAGCATAGATAATTTTGTTGTAGGATTAGCTGGGTGGAAGGCAGAACAAAGGTCCATGCTGAATCTGTCTTAGTTTAAACAGGCTCTTAAAGCTCGTGTCAATGGGAAAATCATTTCTTCCATGGAATTATGACAAAAATGTGACTTTGAAAGTTGGAACAGACTCCTGGGATGAATGTTATTTGTACCAGGCAGCATGGGAGCCAAGGTTTTCCTGGTGTTCATCATACACTAGCTCAACCAAATGGACAGTGGATGCCTAGAATTGGATATGAGGGATACTTATAATTGGGATGACCAATAGGTTTAAAGAAATTAAGTAGGATATGGAGAGAAATTTTTATTTTTTATTTAAGAATTACATTGCAATTAAGCAATTGTCCTGGTGGCAACAGTCAAGTTTGATCAATGATCATTCTTAGCACGAACATACATGCACAGGAAGAACAGGAGACAAAATATTCTTACGTACAATGACACTTCCACATCACGTACGAACAGTATTTTAATAACTACAATAAAGTTAATCAATTATTCATTGTAATATCATTTATTCTTAAAACTCCTTTGGATGGAAAGGACTTAAAGGCAGCTGGTACCCATCAACAATAGTTCTATTTAAAAAAGATTTTTTTATTATTTGTTTTTTGCATTTTTATTTTGAAACTATGGTCGTTTTTCTCTTAAAGTTAGGCTTTTTTATATCTTTCCCTAAAATCTTCCCACGCTTTGTCATTTTTAACAATTCTATACATCGCGCCTAATATTTTTAATTCTATTTTTCAAACTCTCCCATTTCAGTATATCTAACATTTCTGTGACACTATCTGTTCTTTTGTACCTTCCGAGTACATATCTTGCTGCCTTTCTTAGAACTTTTTCTATCTTTTTAACATGTCCCACCTCTTATGGATCCTATACTATGGACGAGTATTCTAGGATATGGATAACGAGTACCTTATATGCTTTTTCTTTTGTGGCTATGCTACTTCCTTTTAAATTTCTCATTACCCAATGCAATACTTTAAATTCCTTCCGTGACAAATAATCTACTTGGACTCCCCAGCTAAGTTCCCTAGTTAAGTGAATGCCTAAATATTTGCAATGACTGCTACATGGGATTCTTTCTCCAAAGAGGGTGTAAATATCCGTTTGGGCATTCTTTTTATTGGAAAAATTTATTTGTTTAATCTTACTAACATTAATGCCAATATTATTATTTGTCCCAGTAACCAAGGCGATCGATGCCATTTTGTAGTATTACGTGTCATTTACATGCTCTATCCATCTGTATATAATGCAGTCATCAGCAAAGAGTCTTATTTGGGAATGTAAATTGTTTGGTAGATCGTTTACGTAAATTAAGAAGAGTAATGGCCCTAGAACACTGCCATGTGGAACTCCCGCTAAAACGCTCACCTCATTTGAAAATGTATCCCCTAATTTTACTTTCTGAATTTTGCCCCAAAGAAAATTTTTTATCCAATGGTAACGAATCTAACTTAACAATAATTTATCGTGAGGCATTCGGTCAAAAGCCACCAAAAATCAACAATTGCTGCATCAACATCCTTTCCTTCATCCATTGCGTCGCCAATTTATTGGCTAAATCCCAAAAGCTGCGTTTCACATGATTATCCCATTCTAAACCTATGTTGGTGTTTGAATAGCGATCTACCTGTTTCTCTTGTCCACTATTCCCGAATGTAGTCGGCGATTCTTTTTTCCATCATATTGTAAACAACTGAGGTTATGCTTACTGGTCGATAAATGTTGGTTATTTTTTTATCCCCTTTCTTGAAAATTGGTGTAATATTTGCTTTTTTCCAATCATTGGGCTAGGCATCATTATTTAAAGTTACTTTGAATAGATGACTCGGGTACAAAGCTATTGCAGTATCACCCAGTTTTAGAATGTCAGTTGATATATCGTCTGGTCCCAGTGACTTATTTTTCCTCATCTTCCTTAATTTTTTTCACAAAATATGAGTCCTCCACAATAATACCATATGTCGAGGACAGTGAGCTATTTGGTGCTGTTAAAGTTCTCTGTCATTTCTGAGCTATTTAGGCAAGCTTTTATTTTCCGTTTAGTCATCTACTCCCTGAAAAACATCTGTTAAGCAAGAGTTGAACATATTTGCTATTTCTACAGTGTCTGTTATAATGCCATTTTCCTTAGTTTTTAATGTATTCATGCGTTCCCTGTTGTCTTTCCTCGTTCTCATGTATCTATAGAATTTGGTTGCATTGTCTTTGGAAATTGCATCAATAAGAAATTTTTCCTTTGCCTTCTTCTTTTCCCTATTTTGGTTCCGGACCAAGGTTCTGTAATGGAATGACATTTCTTTACTTTTATTCTTTAATCTGTAGGCCTTTCTTACCGTACTCTCCAGTTTTTTTTTATGGTTTTGTCGTAGTACTCCGGATCTGTGTTCTGTTTCAAATTTTTTATGGGAACATACTTCAGTTGCCCTTTAAGAATTATTTCTTTGAATGTTTCCCATATTTTCTCCACGGTCATTCCACTACTTGCCCATCCAGGAAACTTGCCCCTTTAAAAAATTCCTGAAACCCTTCCCCATCTACCCAGGCATATTGCCAAATTTTCTTTTCATCCCCCATACCTCCTTTTGTTGATCTATACCAGTCCATTTGAACACGGCTGTGTGATCACTTATTTCTGGAAAGACATCTATACTAATGATAGGGTTTGGAGGTCTAACTAGAAAAACGTCGAGGGTGTTTTCTTCCATAGTGGGCTTATTTACCACCTGGGTAAACCCTTCTTCATTAGCGAGGCGATTTACCAGGTCCACCTGCTGTTTTGCCCCCCCACCCTACTTCTGGAAGGTTTAAATCCCTGGCTTTGATGGTATTATCTTGCGGGTTTTCAGAAAAATAGTCAGCAAGGATCTCCAACGAGTGCATACCTTCCCTTGGACTTCAATTCAGAGCAATTATTTTCAACCAACTGCTACTTTCTACTTCATGTATCCTTACTCACATCATCTCACAGTTACTTTGTTGCCAATCTAAAAAGCGTATTATGTTGCTACAAAATGAAGTATGATATGGTACTTTCCTAGCATATCAGCTTTATGAAGTTTTCTTGTGTCTTCCACCGGGTCTGGGGTTCCATGTTGGCTTACGTTTCAAAGCTGATTTTGAGCATTGTCCTCGGGACCAAAGTTTTATGGGGAAAAAACGTATTGCTTGACTGCCTTGATATAAACTTAGTGTGAGGTCAAATGACATTGACTGATGTTACATTAGTACTGAGTAATAAAGGCTGTGAATAGTCAGGGCAGGTAGGGATTGTTAAGAATGTTGCAGACAAGTGATAAGAATATTATTAAAGCAGAAGAAATGGATGTTCTTATTCGGCCACCAATAAAAAATCGCAGGGAGGAAGAAGTAGACAAAGGTAGAGTGTGCATATAGTTTTTAAAAGGGTTGTTTGTAAAGCTGGGTATTACAGCATTTAGCGATATTAGTCAGCTTAAATGTGTAGTTGTGTTTGGTCCCTGGGCCAATCAAAAATCGTACTTGATCCATAAATTACTATTAATTAGAATAAATTTATTGACTTGATTTATGTCAAGAAAATGTCATGAATTCGCTTTGTTTCTTGTGAGTGGATGTATATTTTGACTGATTTTTCTGTTCTTGAATTGTGAAAAGGAGATTGAGTGGAAAACATTAGATTGGGCCAAAAAATGAGAATGCCAGACATCAGTTGATAATATTTTGTTAGGAAAAAAGAATTGCTATTATGCAAGAAAGAAGCTGTAAATGGTCGATGAAAGATGCCATGGAAACATGCCATAGGAGGCATGATTGACACTACTGAATTGAGCTTCAATGATGGTAGGTAGTACCATTATTCCTATGTCTACTATGGATATATCAGAGAAAATATAAATGGATTATGCTTCTAGTCACATGAAAAGCAATCAATCACCATAGTTGTAATATATTTCAAAATATAGCAATGATATTTTATGTATCTGCATTTGTTAATGTTTTAGAATTTTAGGGTAGTTTCTGGAGCAATGCTGAGAATAATTTGTTCCTTGCCAGCTTGCATCATAAATAATAATCTTCATTGATCAAGCATTACCATCGAAATTGACTATATTAATAAATAATGAGTGGGATGGCTATAATTAAGTTAAGTAGCTTGCCCAAAAATCTTTGATTTTATGAAGAGGTTTTTTATGGCATTAAATATCATATTTTCACTTCCTTGTTTTATTTAGCAAAACTGTTGGGAACCCTTTCAATCACATCCATAAGTTGGATCTTAATGAAAAGACCTAGCACAAGGTTTTACTGTACATATTGACAGGTTGGGAATGTTTTCATTCAGATGATAATGCAGATTATTAGTTATTAAGGCTTGACCAGCTATTTCCAAACATCCTTTCTCAGTGTCAATGTCATTAAATCCATCATCCTTGTGATTATTTAGCTTGGAAGGAAAATAAAATACCAATAATTCATTCTCATCAGGGTGCAATAAAATGAGGTCAATTTTACATTATTTAAGGTATGTTAAGTCACAAAGTAACTACATTGAACTATGTAGAAAACATTCCACAGCAATATGTAAAAATTACAACATACAACAAAGAAGTAAGAGGTAGTTAACGATAAGGCAACCAAAATACTGAGGGTATTCCTTAATAAATGAAAAAGAAACACTTTGTTCCAATCCACCACTTTATTTCAGGTACGACTAGTTTCGACGCTACGGCGTCATCCTCAGGTACAAAGTTTAAAGTCACAATCATTGTATATATACTCTCTTCAAGAAAGGGTGGGGGAGTTATGGGAAGAGGGGGCGGGGAGGGGAGTACGGGGGTAGGTACGAAGGAATGTGGGAGAGGGTAGGAAAAACCAGGAAAAGCGTTAGTGAGCAGGGGGGATTGGAAGGTGGGTTAAGAAAGGGGAAAATTTCGTTGGATGGTATAATTTGAGTCAATGGCTAATGAGGATAAAGGTATAGGTTAGGAGTCAATGGGAGTTAGGGGGAAGGGATTAGAGGTTCTGTTATTGCTAGGAAGGCTTCCAGGAGATGGTGGTGGATTGGAACAAAGTGTTTCTTTTTCATTTATTAAAATGAACTTCCACAAAGTTGAGGCTGAAACTATTGAGGGTATTCCTTCTTAATGCATACAATGCATTTTTCACTGCCATCTGTGATCTGCAATGCTCTGTTATGCCTTTGGTATGAAACGTATACATAATTATTCTCCAAAACAAAGCTGTCATAACAATCTTTAATGAGAATGCTAGAGGTCATGGCAAACCACTTTATTGATAATTGCAATATGACAATTTATATAATGTAAAATAAAATTTTAATCTCTTGATAAGATCCATTGTACATAACAAATCATTAAACAAGGGAGAGACATGGCACTATATGCATTATACATCTTGGAAAAGAATCTTGAGCAAATTCTTTAGAGAAATCATGACTTATGTAAGAAGATTTTCTGAACAGATATTTTCAAGAAACATTAATATTGGTAATCTACCCATCTAATTATATTTGGTTTTTGACATAATCCCAAAAAACTTTATATTATTAGATATATTTGTAACCCAGAGATAGGAATAGTATGCATCCACATTATTGATACATGGAAATGGTTTTAATTTTCTTTTCTTTTAATGAAAAACACTGACCACAAATTCCAACTTTACATAACATAATTAATAAATATATATTCTGCTAAATGGATATTCCATGTAGCAGTTAATTGGGTAAATTCTAGTTTTAATGCATTCAAATCAGGAAATATACCAATCTCTTCTCTCTAGCCTATTTCAATTGAATTTGATTATAGTACCTTATAGTGAAATGCCTACTCATTCAAGAAAATTGGTTTCACAAATACCAATTCAAGGAATAATATAATTGAGATGGTTTTCTGTTGCCCTCCTCAATAATGTTTTTAATGTGACACCATACCTCAAAGGTCACCACACAGATCGGAAGCCTTAGCAGTTGCCTCATTGAGGGACAGATGCCACATGGACTACCTTTGATCTGGCTCTTACCCCTCGACCTATCTGGCATGGGTGACCGTACCAAGAGCAATATTAGTACTCCCGCCAGCACAAATCTATGGGTCATTAGAATAATAATAATAATAAACTTTATTCATCTTATAATCATATTCACATATGGTAGATGTCGTCATTTAGGAACATACAGTTGTTCCTAGATAATATAGTATACAGCACAATATACAATCACATAAAATACTTATTTGAAAATATTTGCATACATACACCTAGTATTCTACTCACGCTAGACCTTATAATTTTAGGCTAGTAAATGCACAAGCCCATCCACCAAGCTTAACGTTGTAGTCCATGGATAGGGGAGAATAGATAAAAATTAATAAGGAAACCATGGATTACGAATGAGATGGTTAAAAAGATAGATGAGAGAAGGAACTGGAAGAATGTGAATATGGAGTTAGGTAGAAGGAAGTACAAAGAGTTTAATAATTAACAGAGGTGGGTTAAAAATAGAGCGAAAGAAGCATAGTCGAAGATACACAGCATGCATTTGGAAAGTATGCATGTGAAGGGTGAAACTCGTGCACTATACTAGAAGGTTAAAATGGTTAAAACACTATTGGGAAGCAAAAAGGGACAAATCCATACAAACCATCTAAGATAAGTCAGGAAAATAATTATTTGAACCTAGGAAGATACAGGATATATGTAAGAATATAAAGAGGAACAATATTGTAAAGACAAGCTGCAAGGTTAAGAGATAGAAAGAGGATATGATCTGCATGAGGATGGCTTAGATCCAGGCTTACTTGGTAGCGAGATAAAATGGGACTTTAGGGATTGAAATCAAATAAAGCCTTGGGGTTAGATAGACAAAAATTCCTAAGGAACTACTTCAAATTGGGAGAAGAAGTTTTAATTGACTGATTTGTAGCATTTATTAGGGATGAATTTGGTCAGAAGATTTTGTCAGATCAGTGTCAATTCCTATTCCATAAAAGGCAGCCATATGCAAGGACAGCAGAGCAATAAATTTGATTTTGCATTAAGCTAAAGTGACTCTTAAGACCATCATAGTGATGCCATTGTAGCAATGAGGTCACTAATAATGAGGCACATAGCATACAATCAGAATGTATTTATCTGTTTCAGAGATTTCAAAACGGCATTTGATAAAGTATATCTGGTAGATATAATGAATGCATTGCAGAAAATAGGAGTTGATTGGAGGGATAAGAGACTTAACCACAACCTGCAGGTCTCGGACTATTCAAGCGTGAGTGGGGGGTGGAGAGTTCGGATGGGTAGTGTTAGGGAGAGGAGTGAGGCAGGGTCATTACCACCTGTGCTTTGAGCACCCGAGCAACCTTTCATGAGAAGGAAATTAATGACAGTGATACTGAAGAAAAATGTTAAGAAAAGGCTGGACAAAACTATTAGATGGAGTGTGGTTTGAATGTGGTTGAAATATTGGTGTAGAGAAGGATGGAAAAAGAGAAGTGGATTGAAATGAAATTCTTTGCAAGGTTGGGGAGGAGAGAGGATGACTAAGAGAAACCAAAAAGAGTAAGGAAAGATTTTGGCATTTTAGATGATAATTACCGTGTTCCCGGAGAAATTTTTACTTGGCTATCATACCATTAGTTGCATAGGGTGTCCTACGAAAGCGCAAATGCACACCTGCCATGCTTGTATCAACTTCGCATATATATATATATATATATATATATATATATATATATATATACATACCAATACACAATTATAATTACATATTAATTGGTTAAGCCAAAATTGACGCATAGCGACAATCCCAGGTATTCATTTACAGAATAGAACATATTATTTTTTAAAAGGTTAAACAGCTTTTTCTTGAAAACAGGTACTTTTGTTTCATATTTGATTTCATAGGGAAGTTTATTGAATAACCTTAAGCCCATTGCTTTGGGCCCAAGAGCAGTATTGTGTGTCCTGACAAATGGTTGGTGCAGGTCATTGCAGGTCCTTGTATAGTGACTATGGTAATTGTGGTTGGACTTGTACTGGGAAATATTACCCTTTGCATGTAAGATGACATTAAATATATATATGCAAGGTATTGGTAATAAACCAAGTCTTTTGAAGAGAGGTTTACATGGTGCATCGCAAGGAGCATTGCTCATAATACGTATTATCCTCTTTTGGATTTTGAAGATTATGCCTACATGGGGAGAGGAACCCCAGAAGAGGATACTGAAAGTAACAAGAGAATAAAATTCACCATAGTAAATGGATAGAAGGACCTCTAAATTTACAGAATATTTCTAATAAGGAAGCATAGGGAGCTTAACTTGCTACGTAATTTGAAAATGTGTTCCTCCCAAGGCATGTTTCTATGCAGGATTACTCCCAGGAATTGGGTACTGGAATTTTGGGGAATGCTCACACCTTCTACATCTACTGAGATTGCAGATGAAACTTTCTTTTTATTAGTAAAATAAATCAGGCTGGACTTGTTTATATTGGGTTTTGGAAAGTTATGAATACACCATTCATTGAAAATCTGAGCTACTTCAGCTGCTCTTTCTGTCAAACTGTCTACTGAAGAGGCTGACACAATGATATTTGTATCATCAGCATACAGTATTGGGTCTATCCCCTTAATGAACTTAAGCTTGTCTGGGAGATCATTGATATAGATTAAAAATAAAATAGGACCAAGTACAGAACCCTGGGGAACACCCAGTGTTACTCTCTACCAGGAGAAACAAATTTGGAGCCATTTCTTGAGAGCTCAACATACTGATGCCGTTCACTTAGATAAGATTCAATCCATTTGTAGGGTGTGCCTCTTATACCATAGCATTTCAGTTTATATAGGAGTAACTGATGATTGACGAAGTCAAAAGCTTTACTGAAATCGAAAAATAATCCTAAAGTTTCAGTTCTATTATCCAATCCTGAAAGTATTTGATTCACCATGTGATATGTGGCTGTTGTAGTGGACCTTGTTTTCCTAAATCCATGTTTAGATGTAGATAATAGGTTATATGTTTCAAGATATGATACAAGACGTTGATAAAAAACTATTTCAAATATTTTCCCCAACTGGTTCAACAGGGATATTGGTCTATTAGAATTCATTGCCATTTTGCAACCTTTCCCTTTGTAAATTGGCACAATTTTTGCTGATTTAAGAGGGCTTGGGAAAATTCCAGTTTTTAGGGATTCATTAATTAAGAACAGTAGCTGATCCTAAATAGCATTAAACGACCTTTTTATGACTATCCCTGGGATGTCATCTAATCCAGGACTAAATTTGTTAGGGAATTTATTGATTATGTTGGTCAGTTCCATGGCTGAACATGGGAAAATATATATATATATATATATATATATATATATATATATATATATATATATAATGAATTGCATGAGTTAGGACTTGGAGAGTAATTAGCTGAATTGACTGAAACTGTGGGATTTTGATGGGATAGGTAGAAATCATTCAGAATGGAGGCCATTTTAGAGTAATCTGGTATAGCATTACCAGCGGAGTCCTGCAGTTGAAGATCTTGTACATTATGTGGATCCTTTGATTCGTTAATAATTTTCCAAATTTCTCTAGATTTATTGTCTGCATTGGTAAGTCTAAGGTTGTTGAAAGATTTTTTAGCACGCTGTAAGGTTTGGCGATAACTTTTCTTGAGTACTGAGTATTCTTGGAGATCTGCTGGATTTGATTTACTTTTGTAATACACTGCGGCATCTTTCATTTTCTTCGAAAGCCAGCGAATTTCATCAGAGACCCACTGACTTTTGAAGTTAACAGAAGAGCTTTTGTTTTTTGTATGCTTCAGGACACGGGGAAAGCAGATTTCAAAGTAATGTAGATAGGTGGAATAGAAATATTCAAAGCTAAGGTCAAAGGACTTCAAGGAAAACAAATCGGACCACTCATGGGAATTTAATAAGTCACAAAAGGCGATCATATTCTAATCAGAGAAATACCTTTTGTAGTATTTTTTACTTTCTTTAGATGTAGACACAGCCATTGTAGAAAGAAGTGGGTAGTGATCTGATAGGTGGGCATTAATGGTATCTGTTTGTACTAGTTCAAGGTCGATATTAGTTAGTACATTATCTAAAACTGTTTGCGAACTAGCACTCACTCTAGTAGGTTCACTGTTGGTAGCATTGATGTTGAATGACGTTAGTAAATCCATGAATTCCTTTTTAATGAAATATAATGAAAGTTATCGAGAAACATTTGAGTTGGGAGAAACGGCACTTCCACAATAATAGTTGGCACTCATGCGCTCCATAAAAAGTTTGCCGACGCTGACAATCGAAACATTTTGTTCGTCATTGAAGAGGGAGTTCTAGATATGGAGGGGAAGGAGAGGGGATTTTTGCGAGAAATATAAAAGGGCAGGAATCGTGTTTTTGATTGGTATAAAATGTTGAAAACTGTAACACAAGGAAGAATATAAGGTTTAAGGGGGAAGGGGAACGAATATGATAGGAAAGTTGGATGGAATGAAGGGAGGAAGTATTTGGAATTGAAAAGGGGCTTATGTTTATGTTGGATGTCTGGTTACACATATTTGGTTAAATGTGACAAAGGGATGGACGCTGTACCGTTTGGTAGCTTGCGTCCACACAAATACCTACCTCAACCGTTATATGACCGATAATAATAATAAATAACAATTACTCAGACTTTACTAACAGTCTTCAAACTGGCGAAAAACATTTGACAAATGAGGTATAGCTGGCCAAAGTAGTTTGACATAAATTTTTTTACTATGTTCCTTTTAAGATTCCTCCAACTTATAGGGGATAGAGGAAGGTTTCCCGAAACAACTCTGACCTCTCTCTAAATCAGGTTAGTAGCAGAGTTATCTACCCTTTAGTCCCCAACGCAACCTGACATCGAAATCATTTTTAAATGTAATACAAAACCAGATTGTTTAAATACAAGCAACACTTTACGCGCATTATTTTATTATTATGACACGCAAAGATTTTAAATGCTCCCTCCTGGGGCCACTTTGCGGAAGTATAAATTCTAAAACCCGCACAGCCGACATCTCGCTGCCGAGTATCGCGAGTTCAATTCGAATCTCTCGAATGCATTGTATCGATAGTATCGATGGTGCCAACATCTCTTCCGGTGCCTCGTGGACTGCAGTAGGTGATTGGAGATGAAGGTAAATGAAGATTTCGTTGCAATCATTTATGTATTAATTTTTCCATCGACAATTTAGTTGTTTAGAGTGAACAGTGCATGCTTTTATAATTGAAACGGATGAGATTAATGTAGTTATTTGGATTTCTTAGATAAATTCTGATTCAGATAGTCCGTGCGGTGTACCACACAACGTTCATATTTTCTATATGTTCTATATACCTTTTCTTAAACTGCAAACGAAGAGATATTTCATTTACTGTCTATTTTTACATTCTGGTTCTGTATCTTAATCTAAGAGGATGTCGAATTAATACATTTTTGTATCCTCCACCGTTCTAGCTCAACGTGTCCTGTCCGGCCTCAGGGTCGCAGAAGCTATTTGAAATTAGCGATGAACACAAGCTACGTGTATTTTACGAGAAGCGAATGGGCGCTGAAGTTGAAGCTGATGCTCTTGGCGATGAATGGAAAGGTTATGTGGTGCGCATTGCTGGTGGCAATGATAAACAGGGATTTCCGATGAAGCAAGGAATTTTGACCAATGGTGACTATTTATTAATGATAATGTTCATTGATTAATTTTTAAGTTTAGGCTTTTTCTCAACATTTCATTTATTTATCATGGTGAGGTGGACCAAATTGTCACATTGGTTGTGTATTCATTTTCTCTGTCACTGGGTCTGCCCTATCCATTAAGTGCTGTCGCAATGACCTATTGCTATTGTCAATTCCAGCTGAAATTGTGGTGAACCTAAACAGTTCATAATACGTTTTTAAATATTACATACCAATGTTAATTTATGTAAATACCTTTCAAGGCACCGAATTGTAAACCACAGAAAAGTGACTTGTGTAGGACATCCATTGTCCGCCGTTGACATCCATCGGGTCTATTTCAGGATGATGTACATTCCTCACGCATCCATGGATATCCATCGAGTAGTTTGTGCTCTTAAGGGCTCGCCTATTTGAATGAATCTCAAAAACAGTAAATTCTAGTTGTTGACCTGTCACACGCAATTTTGTGATGTCCCAGGTTTTGAGATATCCCATTTTACTGGAGGGGCCTACGTCGTACCTCTGTTGTTATGTGGACCATTTGATCTTAAATTCAAAGCGGTGAAACTCTGGATTTGCAACTTAGGTGTAATCTCCAGATGGTGTCATAGGGATAAGGCCCCGGCAAGTTACTCGTATACATTAGGCCCACCTTACGGCTTTGAACATATGTAGATCTGGTTTTCCAGAAAGAGAAAGGCTAAGCTTAATATTGCAATGGGAGGGCCAAAACCCTAGCAGGTAACACAGTTTACATATGTTGAAGTGCATTCATCAATCTTATTTAGGGACGTAAGGAAGTGCTACTTTCACGAGGAGGGAAATGACACGGGCGTTAAGGATATTATGGAAATGCTTGTCAAAACTTAGATATGGAGCATAGTTAGATACTGAAAGGAAACATTGTCGTTAAAGCAGGATTAGAGTAGTGGATTAGAAGCTTTTGAACTGTGGGTTTGGAGAGGGTGAACAGGCCTGAAAACAATATAGTTATGGCCACCATTGGGCTATAGGGCTAATAAGACAAATTTGCGTGAATGTGTTAACTGTTACGCAATAGTCACTCCAGGCAACCATGGAGTTAATTTAATCCTTCCAGAGAAACCACTAGTGTTTAGGACTAAATTGGGGCATGTTCATGAAGAACCTTGAGACGAAAATAAGAAACTGATATAAAATGACAATATATCAAAACAAGCTCATAAGAATTGTGATGGAAATGCTTTAGCATCAGCATCTGGAGATTTAAAAGTTATTGTAATGCAGCAACCATGTTAGGAAACTGTTCATCCTCTTGTAAGCATTCTTCTTCTCCCAGTGCTACCATTTGGTGAGTTATCCTTGCAGTGGAGCTATTTTCGAATACAGAGTGGTGTTAACAATAAGGGGTCTTGTGTTTTATGTTATTTTATTTCTTTAGGATTTTGGTGGGGTGTGTGCTAGGTAATTTCACTGGTGTAACAAGTGCTTCAAGGCTTGAGACTTTTCACATCGCATTGAGTGTTTGCAGAGTGAAGTGGGTGCTTGATGTTGTGTGCACATTTCTAAAGTAATGTAAATTCTATTCTTCTCTAGGGAAAGCCATTTATTCCTAATCTAGGGTTGAAGATATTCACCAGCAGGTTATTCAATCTTGTGACAGGAAGGCAGTTAACATTTCAGACTCTTACAGCTCCATGGATGCCTCTCTCAACGTCCACTAGTGTCATGTTCCAACCTACGTCAGGACTTGGCAACATGGCAGGCCCCTTTACTATGTCTGTTTGTAGAAAACCACTTTTAAGGGTCTTAAGCAAATATTTGAAGTGTCAATTACTGAAAGGAGGGTCTTCCAGCTGGGATGTACTTCATATTGTCTATTTTAATTTCAACTCATGATCATACCATTTGCAGAATCAATGAACTTTGCCAAGTAGCACAGATAGTCGCATTTCCCATAGCATGTTGGCATCCACTAATATTAAGTGTATTTACTATTGTAAGGGGTCATCAGTTGGTTGTTATTAGGATGTTTTGTCCCAGTACTATGATTGATGTTAGAGCGGTGGATTTTGGGAGGAGTGCATCTGGTCAAAATTGTGATGTCTCCTATATTTTAATGCTAGTGGAAGTAAATGGTGTTTGTTCAACTTAAGTTTTCATTGGTTCTTTTTGCATGATGCTGCTTCTCCCTCGCTTATTGTATCGTACATTGTAATGTTTTACTTAGGAAAATGTATTAATATTCTAATGTTGCTCATGATATTGGCAATGAGCAACTTCTCTCCTAACTACCAAGGACCTATTTTTTTCAGGCCGAGTTCGTCTCCTCCTTTCTAAGGGCCATTCTTGCTATAGACCACGCCGTGAAGGTGAACGGAAGCGTAAATCTGTCCGTGGATGCATTGTTGATGCAAATTTAAGTGTTCTGGCTTTGGTTATATCAAGGAAAGGGGCACAGGTATTCTATTGATATTTAGAGAAAGATTTTGAAAATTGCTCATATTTTATGTTCATTTACTTAAATGAATGTGTTTTATCGATGCAGGATATTCCAGGATTAACTGATACATATATTCCCCGAGGTCTTGGACCTAAGCGAGCCTCAAAAATTAGGAAACTATACAATTTGTCGAAAGAGGATGATGTCCGCCAATATGTGGTGAGGAGACCAGCTGTTGCAAAAGAGGGAAAGAAGGTCCGTGCGAAGGCTCCAAAAATTCAACGACTCATTACTCCAGTTCAGCGCCAGGTAAAGTTCTTTGTCTTAATTTTATCCCTAATTATTAGTACCATTTCATGACCAGTTTGATGTAATCTCATGACTTACAATGTAATTTGTATAATTTTCAGATTTAAATCTATTTCAACAAATTCAAAATCTTCTCATATACAACCATTAATAAATGGTTATTCCTGTGGCGCACAATTACATTGTATAACATATGCGCAACCTAAGGGGCTTAACCATGGCCTAAAAAGTTATTTTTTCAAAAATATTTTGACCTATTTGCAGACTGCTTAAATCTATGTCTGTAATATACTTGGGCAAATGTCGTAAGCTTGATCATTAAATTAAAAAGTTATGTACAAATAGCCTATATCATTATTATTCAATGGAGTGCTTTATGAAGTATGATGAAGGATGGACACAAGACTAAACACAATTTCATTTCTAAGATTCACCTAACATGGCACAATCTAATATCCTAAACTACAGTAAACCCTACAATTCCCTGTACATTTTGACTCCATTCTGTCAGGCACACCTATTGCATTGTACACAACACTCCATTGCCAATCAAATCTGTTCTGCTTTCACCCATTCTCCCCTTCCTTCAGACTATTTCCACCATCTACCTTCTCCTTCCCCATACCTAGTCATAGCTTGTTTACCTGTCTGTTCATTTCATGTTGTTCATTCTTATGGTACCCACTCAAAAATCTATTTAGGACTATTATAATGCTTCAGCACTCAAGTTTCCATTCTGTATAAAAACATTTGTTGAGGCAAAATGTGCACTAATATTTCCATAAAATCCTTACTCAACATCCCTGTCATGAATCCTGCTTCTTTGTAAAAGCTTTAATGTCTAATGCAATCATCATAAGCCTACTACTTTCCATCCTTATCCAAGATATGTATCAAGTAATGTCTGTTTCACTTGTTTATGCTGTCTTTTAATGTTTAATGTTATCTTAAAAAGGTAATTGTCTTTTGTGAAAATCTCATTTCCTTTGTTTTGTTTAAGTTTATTCTCATGCGATATACATCACACTGATTTTCTAATGCAATATCCAATGATTTAAATGTATATCCCTGTCGTCTGCTGCTGTAAGTGTCCATCCAGAGACTCTCCATTACCACAACCTTAAGCAGTCTTGAGACTTGTACTGGTTGTGGATTTCCCTCCAATACTCTTTTGTAATATTCATTTATTTTGCCCAATTTCCCCTCGCAAATAATAATTCTCTATTTCTTGTTTGTTTTCTATGTTCTGCTCTGTTTGGAACATTAATGCTGATATGGGCTTTTTCTTTTAATCCACTCTGACATGACATACACTCTGGTTGAATGACATACATTCTGTTTGTATTGTCACTATTATATACCAAATATTCATTGCATACATCTACTGTTCCTGTTTTTGTGCAGGAATTAAAACTGATCCGAATAAGTCTTCAGGCCTATTTTCCTCCTCTTAAAGGCTACAAATTAGCCTATTTAAAACTATTCCTTCCTCATTTTACTAAACCCTTAGTAGCATGGGGATATCTATCATCACACATGTGGCCAATGTGACACTTATGACACTGTCACAAGTATGTGGTCAATTATTATGAGATTTAAACATTTTCTGCGATCATTGTTTATGTTAGAGCTTTCGTAACTGTTTCAACTCTCTTCTCCAAAATCGTATGTTAATGCAGGCCTTGGCCTGATCAAATAATATATTTGAGGTTTAAGTAAAGCTGAAGCCACACGCTTCGGAACTAGTGGTTGATATTGTAGTCAACAGCTGTGAGGCTTATAGTAATAATTGTAAACACTAAGTTTTTAATAAAAGTGGATGCAGTAAATGTATAATATAAAGCCTTGGGTAGCACGGTGAATTTCAATTGGGACTAATAGAAATTCACTCCTTGAAGTACTGCATCAGTAACTAGAACAGAACTACTGGCTGATGTGCCTATTACATTATATTGGAGAAACATTTCCTTCTGGTTAGGACTTGGATGATTTCCTTCATTTCCTGCTAACTGCTAAGGGGGAATACGGCAGTAGTTTAACTAGTCAAAGCACTCCCTAGGTTTGCTTTCTGGTTCAGGCAAATGGTTTTACCTTGAAATTAAACATTTTTGTTGGAGCATAATAGCATTACTATTAGTTCCTCAGTGTGATAGTCACCTCTATTAATACATGCATGTGGTAATCTCTCCTGTGTCATTGCCATGACTGGGAGGGTTTTACTTATCCATAGTCAGGCAGCACCAAGATTGTTGTATCTTTGAGTGCGTTCACGACTATGGCAGATTAATTCAACATTGATTTGGGATAAGCATTTATATTATTATGCTTTTTCCCAGTGTTCATGTGGAACAGTTTGATATTTAAGGAACCTCGCCATGTGGCATTAGTGTTGGTATATATAGTGAGCTGTGAAGTTTCACAAACCTTACCTAGACGTAGTGGAAAAGAATATGTTTAGCTGATTAATTCTGTAAATTGATCATATTTATTACTGAATGTCCTTGAATGTCAGCCTTCTTATTCTGATGAACCACTGCCATATTCTGATAAAGCAGATTCTAGTTAGGCCATTTCTTGATAGCTAGTTTTTGTTGTTAGTGTTTGCTTTCTCCCAACTCGTGGCCCAACCCATGTAAGTTAAGTATGATTAACACATTTTGGTGGTCTCTTTTTTTATTCCGATGAATGACAAATTTAAAATTGTACATGTGAAAGTTACAATTCAGAAGCAATTATCTGTAAATATTTGGCAGAGAGACTTCCTAAATATTTTAAAGAGTGTATAGTCAAAAAGCATAACAAATCAACATGTGGATGTTATATTTTGTTTTTAGTGGTATCACATTAACGTGCATTTTCAAAGATTTGAAGAATTTTGCAAAATGAAAGATTTATAGCCATATTATCATATTAGTGTGACAAGGATTTAATTCATTTTGAGAAAAGTGCTGTATAATCAACCTGGGAGAAAGGTTTTTAAGAAGCCAGTTTTAATGGAAGAAAATCTTATGCTTCTTAAAATGTATCAAGTCCTCAGTGAAATGTTTATATGGTAGCCTTATATAGTTGCTCTTTCAGCTATTATAATTTGTTTACATTTGGTATTCTCATATTGGGAAAGTAATTTATTATACAAATATAATATTGCTTGTTACGGGTCCTTAAAGTGCCAAATAAGTGTTGCAAATGTATAATTGCATGTGGTGATCCTGTCAAGTTATTTTGTTATTATTTTAGAAAAACATCTTTATTTATTCTCTTTATTAAGTTGTGAACACTTACGTGTTACAGAAGTATTTTTTGTTAATATTTAATTATCTTCTTGCATGGAAACAGTAAATTTCCTAGCTCCTAATAAAATATATGATCTGGCGTTACAAATTACACTTATTCAATTCCTCACTCTTACTCACTCCCTTCATTCCGTTCCACTTGAAGTTTATGCAGTGTGTGCTCATTTTTATGCTATTTTCTTGGGCTCTTTCAGTGACAATGACATTATGACGCCTTTATTTCATTTGTGCACTGTATGTTCATTTGAGATGGTGTTCAGAGATGCAAAAAGTGAAGTTCATGTTATATTCCATGGAAATGATCATTTTGTATTTATGGCTATTATTTAATCATTTTTCTTTACATGTTCATTTATTAATGGAACTTATGCACATCTCTTCTAATCACTCAATTTTATCGTTTCATCTCATTTCGTTTTTGTTTTGAGGATTTACAAATCTTGAAAAAATATCCCTTTTTCAATTTTCATATTTTTTATTTAACTTTTATTGTGATATAAATGAATTTATTCTATAATGGTCACCATGCATCTCTTATAGCGCAAGAGACACAGGTTGGCACTGAAAATGCGCCGTGCTCAGAAACGCAAGGATCAGGCTACCGACTATGCCAAACTGCTAGCACAGCGTCAAAAGGAGGCTAAAGAAAAGAGACAGAAGGAGTTGAAGAGGCGTCGTTCTGCTTCTATGAGGGACTCAAAATCTTCAAGCCAGAGCACTCCAGCTGCCCCAGCACCAGCTGCTGCACCTGTTGCCCCCCCTCCAGCAAAACAGAAGAAGTAAAATGTAAACCAAAATTGGTAATAAATTTGTTTAAGGCTGATCATGGTCCATTTTTTTCATTTCATTCAATCTGTTGGTATTCATTTGACCTTCATTCTTGCATAAATTGCATTTAATCAATATTGAGCACAATTAAAATGTGAAATTCAACTGACTTAGCCTGTGAGCTGCTGCTGATTATTGAACTTCTTGTCAAACTTTCCTAGTCCCTGAGATTGTGTTTATCATTTTTAATTACTTCCTGTCATAACAGAATGATTTATTTATATCATTTATTTTTTGGCATATTTTAGCCAGGTTGGCATTAAGTAGCTGGGTTCTCCCAGTTTTATTTGGAATATCAAATTTAGAATAATTAATGTAATTCTATATAAATAATCAACTAGTAAAGGAGCATAAATAGGCATTTGGGATGGTTGGTTCAGGTAGGTGATCGTAACATTTTCCCATGGCCCCATGGCCATTTCCCAGTACTTTCCGGTTTAGGAATGATAATGGCTTAGACTGATAATCTGTATTTGCTCAGTCCAATTTTTGTTCTCTTGACAGTGAGGTTATTTGACGTATACCTATGTATTTTAGTTCCCTGGCCTCAAAGATGCCCTTTTTTTACTTCAAAATATGCTTTTAAATCAGGCTGTCTTATGAACTAACCCCGACCCCGGTGGCGGCGGGGTAACGTCCTCGTCTGCCATTCCAAGGGTCGCGGGTTCGATTCCCGCCTGGGTGAGTTTCCCTCCATCTAGGGCTTGGGTGTTTGTAAATGTGACCATTGTTATCGTTGTTAATAGTTCGGTGTAAAGGCCAAAATGCGCTGTTTTCGGACTAATACTGAATAAATAAAAAAAAACTAAGGGTATACAGGTGTAACTTTATCCTGAATGTTATGCATGTAGCTGCTAATTATTCATATGAAATACTAACATTAAAATATTTAGGTCCTTTTCTGTTAAAGTATTTGCGAATACTTACATGGCAAATCACATTGCATCTTATGGGTATTGTTCAACAGAATGTGAACCTGTATATTAGGTACTCCTTTTGAGTAGAATCTGTGCAGTAATGCTTTTTATTCCTGTTGACATTTGGGAAATTTCCATTTAATAATGCTGTTCACACTTTGAAATGGGTGCCTTGGATAATTATCTATAAGTATGACTGCAGTCTTAAGAATTTCTTGTTTTTCCTTTGGTGTGGAAAATATGAATTTTGACATTTTGTTGAAGTATTCTTGTGTCCAGTACAGTTTTTTTCTCTTGTACCCTGTACAGTTTTTGGATTCATACTGGAAATGCAATCCTCCTAATGATATGGGCAAAAATTCCTTCATCATGTACAAACTGGGAGTTAATGGCAGAGCACTCCAAATGGTTAGGAAGTTCTAACATTAGGAATTATTGAGAATGTACAAATTGAGTAGCTTCAGGCACGATATGGTGAAAATGGAGCATAATAACTGATCGTAGCACTTCTCTTGATAAGTAATTACCGTATTTTCCCCTGGGTATTGCATGTTATGTCATGGGTATTGTAAAAATCCAAACATTTTTACCCGCACATCTAATATAGAGGCATTTTTACCCATACTTCATAAAATGTTTATGTGCATAAATATGTGTAAACAGATACGCCGCCTCTATACACCTTCTAGATAACTATGAAGCCGCGGTATCTATACAAATTCATGAGAACTTAAATTTTCTGGGTGCGTGGGAAAATACAGTATTTTCAAGTGGAAAACTGCTACGATCAGTTATTCATATTAACAACATGTAGTGAAACAGTTTAATCCCTACTAGGGATTCAGTAATTATGGTCACCTATTATCTAATAATTGGGGTTACCTGAAATAATATCTTTGGGTGAAGTAAAGAGCTCCTTCAACTTCTAGGAATTTTCGTTAACTTAGTAGCATTTGTGAAGCAGAAGAATTACAAAAGCATCAATTTATGTTAATCTTGGTAAGATTATTCTTATTGTGAAGGTGCTGAACCCCCACTCCCCCTCCTTGAGTATTCATGTTAGGTGTTCTGATCAATAGTCATTTAAGATCGTCCACTTTACAACAGCAACAGTATGAACAAGCAAGTTCTTCGATGGTACTCTTTTGAGATCTAATCTGAGGAGATATTCCTCAGGGTAACATGAACAAGGAGTAGGCCATCTGGAAACCTGGAATGGAAAAAAACTTTTAAAATAACCTGAAATTGGGAAGTGAAACCCAAAATTGTTATGGGATGGACTTGGGGAGGGGGAAAAACTTAGTTGCGAATGATTAATTTTGTAATGTTTAAAAGTAGTGGCTTTCAATGTGTTGAGCTCTGATGGAAGGAAAGGATTGTCTGCCTTGGAGGTGTATTGCAATAGCTTTTATGCAGTTATTTGGGCAGTGTCGGGTATGACACAAGTGCTGATGTGCAAGTGAGCTGAAATCATTTAGACTCTACGAGTGAGATTGCTGTGGATAAATATTCCATTATATGACTCAGGATTTTTTTCACAAATAGTGCCCACTGTTATCTTTCTGTTTAATCAGAAGTTAAGGAATATTCCCAGATGAATTAAAAAACATTTTAATAAATCAAAAGAGAGATGGTACTTTTTTCCACACTTTATTTTACAAGTCGACCGGTTTCGTCGCATAGGCGACATCATGATGTCGCCTATGCGACGAAACCGGTCGACTTGTAAAATAAAGTGTGGAAAAAAGTACCATCTCTCTTTTGATTTATTAGAATGGATTTCCACAAAGTGAAGCCTGAAACCATCGAGTTTAAAAAACATTTGTTACATTATGACTAAGCAGTTTATTGTTCCAGGAAATTTCAACTACTGGAAGGGTCGTGGTGACCAACTGTTAAGAAAAAGCATGCATAATGGCATTTGTATCTCCTCTGTTACCCACAAAATGTTATGCTTGCTTGGGTGTCTGTATGCATTGCCGCTTGAAGTCAATAGCTCCAAACCAAGTAATCTCTATACCATTAACAGGATTTTTGCTTACGTGGGCCATCAATGTTTCATACCATTTTTTATTAATTCATTATCCATCCATCATGTCATTCATATACGGGGAAGTGCTGGAATATTTTTACTTTTTAAGTTTTGGAATACTTGGATAAATAAGGTGGTTCGATGGTAGCACTAAACCATGAATTGAAGTGTAATTCCTAGCCACCCTGAATAATGGCAATGGTTCATTTCATCTAGTTCTTAAACGTGGTATGTCAGGTATATGAGAAGCTTTCTTATCACTTGAGAGTGAATTCATGCCAAATTTTCAACCATAGCATAGTATGGCAAAAATTCTTCATGATGAAAGAAGACATTTTGCTTTTCCACATTGAATTTTTTTATTATGATCTAGGTTTCATTACAGCATAACATCTTCCAGTAATATGGAAATTTTTGAACACACACATTAGGTATACCCAAGTGCTGGGGAAAAGGGGAGGGTCGGAGGAGAGAACAACTGAAGGATATTTGGAGTGTGGGAGAGAAAAAGGCTGGGTCTGGGGAAGGAAGGAAATGATGAAGGGGGAAAGGCTAGGGGGATGTCATACGACAGCCCACCAGTTGGTGGCATGGTGATTAGGTGGACTATGGGAGACCATTAATGGCCTGATGTAGGGCAGATTGGTGACGGGTTGGTTGGGGGGGAGGGGGTTTGTCATTGGGAAATGCAGAAAGGGGGATAGAGCAAGCTATCAAAATTCGTTGGTTAAAACATCCTTTCCCGAAATAGCATGGTGTGGGATCTGTAGCCGTTTCTGAACAACCAGGCAGCGTCACCTCCTCTCCGTAAGTTGAATGCTGGATAGTCACTTCCCTGGCCGCAATTGATGAGAGGTTTGGTGAAGAGGGATGAGTCATCATTCTTCCTGTGGCACGCCAGGTGTTCTTTTACTGTTGTCTTTATCTTCCTTCTGGCCTATGTACGAGTGTGTATACCCCATTACAGTCAACACTGCAGTTATATACTCACTCCTATGTAACGAGTTAACTCATGATATGGCAAAGAAGGCTTTTGCAGTTAGTCCTTGGTAGAAGGTAGGTTTCTCCTTGTCCTTCAGCAGTATTCTTTGTACTTTAAGGGAAATGCATCCTAAGAAAGGGAATTTCCACCCCTGGGGTTTTTTTTTGGGGAACTGCCATAAATGGCCAACTTACCTAGCCTGGATTATTTTCTACAATAAGTCTGTCCATTAAACCTTAAATATTCCTGGAAAATTTTACCAATTGCATATGTTAGCGAAGTTTTCATGTGATGCTATGCGTGTAATGAGTGAGTCCAAATGCAGCAACACTAGAAAGCTACCCTAGCTTATCACTATTTGTATTTATTAGTCTTTGCTGCTAAAACTAATGATCTTAGACACCTTGACTTTAATGGGCCAAAGATCATTATTAAAGATTACATATGAAATCTAGAATTAGCAGGCATTCTTTGATCTTGTTTTCTAAATACAGATAGCCTGTCATGCCATTTCTAAAATGCGCAAGTGATTTATTTCTTAATAATTATATCCTTTATTTTCATGCATCAAGGATTTGAAATACATCAAACAGTAGGATGACTCATGTTATAGAGACTTGGGGGACCAATGTATAGCAAGTGCCACAATACAAGATATACAGAAGTCTATAGTTTTTAAATGAAGAAGTTCTTTGCATCACATCTTCCAAAGAAAGCTTTCAGTTATGCTTAAAACTGATATGGAATACGATTACCCATACATTTTTTAAACAACGAATTGAATTGCTTTTCAATGAACGTAATAAGGCTGACACTGACCAAGTGATGATGACCAAAAGTCAGCTCTATTTAGGTACCTATGCTTTAAGAATGGGAACACATTTTGATATTTCTCGTTATTGTTCTTGTAGCTAGTGTTTGTATTTATCATCAAGAGCATTTTTTGTGGGTAAAACAATTGTATTTCCTGTAAAAACAACATTTATAAGCAAATAAGATCATACAAAATACTCTCCTCCAGAAATATATTGAGCCGTTTGTGTATAAACTCATCAGATTTTCTCATCTCAGCCTAATGATGCATTCGGGTCCTCACTCTATTACGTTCGTGAAGTATATTATTAATCGACTTCTATCCTGGTTTCTAATACCGGTATCAGGCAGACTTTACTTTTAGAGAGTTCAGTTACAGGGGCATAAGTAATGAAATTCGAGTAGTAGTATTAGAGGAGGCGACCGACAGCTGAGGCCATTGGCGCCTTTAAGGATGTACAGGAAAGGAGGATGAAGGGTGGAGAGAAACACCGCGTCGGCATTAGCCAATTCTTTACGAAAGGCGCCAAGGGGTCCGCAGCTTAACGTCCCATCCGACGGACGGCGTACTCACTCAAATACCCTCCACAAAGCACCTCAAATGAAATTATGTACATTTAAAATACACTATTATAAGTCTCACCCTATGTTCACACGAGGAACCATCAAATTAACATTATAAGGGCTGCTTTTATTTCGAATGAGATATCATTTCACAAAGGTGTTCCAATAATTGACACTTCCTGTCTTCTAGCTTTACTATGTCTTGCATCATTGTTTCTACCATGGCTGTCCTAGCTTTATCGTCTTCACGATAACTAATCAAGAATTCCTTAAACCACCATGGAGCGACATCACATTCCCGCATTTTTGAACGAGATACGGAATCTTCGGTGGAATAGTTGTCTTTAGTATTAGTTTCTCCCTCTTCGTCATTGATTTCTCTATCACTACAGTCGTCAATTTCTGACATAACATCCACGCTATCATCAGGGGCTTCTCCATGGGTGTCTACCGGACTCATTATACTTCTGTTAAGCGTCTCATCATTTTTGAAAATGCCTTCAAGTTCACTATAGAATTCCCATCGACGCATGGATATGTCGCTCCTTTTACTAGTACGAATGGCCCTGAATGTCTGCTTCAGATTTCTCCATTTTTTATCACACAACTCCCACGACACACAAATTCCATTCTTTTTCATATTTTGCGCTATTTTTCGCCATATGACTTTTCTCTTAATGGTATGGTCTTTGAATTCATTTTCCATGTTTCTATATTCTTTTATCAATTCCAGAACATGCCTTCGGTCCCATACAAATTTTCCTAGAAGATAATTGGCAAACAATCATTATTATTACACATATGCGGGTAGAAAACATCAGAGTTTGGGCGATCATACGAGAATGAACCGTGTGTAAATAAGCTTTACAATACACATTTTGCAATTGTCATTACCTTCCCACCGTACTGCACCGTCAGCTTCTGTACCAGGCAATAGAACAACTTCTTCCATTATTCGTCTGCTATCACCGAATTTGATCCAAAATTTTCATGGCAGAATGCGTGAAATGTTTATTGTTTACAATCATAAACCATTTACAAAATAGTTATAAATACCCATAAACAAATTAAACTGAAGTTATTGCTTGCTATTGCGGCATCTGACACGGCAACAAACATGAATAACGAAAATTTGAAGTGACGAGGGTTGGCAGTCGTATGTTTTATAACTTCAGAAAGCTCCCGAGAAAGTGCCCTTAGTTCTTGGGTATTTGTTTTCCGATATCAGGGTGTATACTGTCGAAATGCAGTGTATTAATCATTTGTTATAATTATTACCAGTGGTGAAACGTAGCTGTTATCATTTTAAGTAGAAATCTGAAGGTCACGCCGAGTGCGTAGAACGAAGTAATGAACTGAAGACCTCGTACGACCGATACCGAATTCACCCGAACCATTTGCTGCCGCCATTTTCTTGGGAGTGAACATTGTATCGCATTTGTAGTTATATGGTCAATTTGTTCTAATTATTTAGGGACTTCATATGACTAGTTAATTTTCAGATGGCTTGTTTAAACACTCTTAAACAAGAAATTAAAACTTTAGAGGCAGTCTTTCCCAAGAATCATGACCGTTTTCAAATCGTTACGGCTAGTGTGGATGAGCTGAATTGTAGATTTATTGGTAAAAGCGGAAAGAAATACGAAATACACGCCAATATTACGGTAAGTGTGTTTACTTTTTATTACTGGTCGTTTTGGTTATCAAGTTCTCTATGCTAAAGGTCATGATGCATGAATTTCAGCCGTAATTGTAAAGTAAAACAAGTGTTTCGAAATGTTGATGTGACAGTTCGTTTCATTACATTAGACATACTGTCAAATTTTTGTACCCAGCAGTGTTTGTGTTTTATGTTTGGATTGCTGAAATAAATGCCCCCCTTGCAGTCGGAGTATTTCTTAAGATACGTTTCTACAATACGTAATTCTACGTTTGGTTTAGTTGACAACGGTACTTGTAATATTATGTTAGTTCTTTTATGTCCTAATCCGTGTAACATTTTCCATGTTATGCAACAATTCCAACGTAGTTTCATCATGTTTGTTGCCGATTGTAATGTCATAAATATGAAAAAGAATTTAATTCCCTTGTATTGTGAAATTACATTAATTCGTGGCATTTAATTTTTTATTAAAACTTTGTCCAACCAGATTACCTTAAATCTATTCATAACAAACGTTGACGGGACGATTAAATGCCTTGCGGATGAAACAGCTGTAATTTTTCATAACACGCACTGCGGAACCTTCCTGGAATTCTGTTAGCGCGTCAGTAGCCAGTTTAAGATTTCTAATGTGAAATGATTTCTTAATCACTGGACATATGTTATTATTATTTATTCGATCTATGCGTGATATCATCTGTATTGCGGGTTTTTGCACTAACTGCATTCAAAATGGTCGATCTTTTTATCGTGTTATTTGGTGTATTTATGCGCCGAATGTGGCATTATTCATTTAGGTTTTAATGTATCATTGAATTGCATGTGTATTCAATTATTATTTACTTTGCCCCATATTTACCTTCCATCTCTGTTTTCTCATTTGGGACACCATAATGGCGATTATCGGGTCACTGTTAACTATTACAATTAATGTACCTACGCAGTGGTTTGTGTTCGTATTTATAGGGCTAGAGGATTTCCACTTCGGTTTCAGCCCTGCTACACCAATCCTTCTAAATGTTTTGTTGTTTTTGGGAGAATACTGTAAACATTAATGGTAATCGATATTCACGACCTAGAAGACAGCTGTTCACTGTAGCAGTATTACTAATCGGAACTACCCGTTTCGTAAATCATGATTGAAACTTTAGTATGTTAACATAGTTGGATCATTTTGGAATATTATGACATTCTAAATTGTTGTTGTGTAAACATTTGATTTCTGAAATAGAAGCGCATTGGTTTAGCACAACAATTACTTGAAAAATTAGGACATGAAAATCGTCGTTTTTAAAATCCTTGTAATCCTAGCAGTTGTTATAGTCGAATGCTCAATAATTGTGATAATTGATTGTGTTTGATAATTTTCGGGTGTGCCCCAAGATTAGTAACTTCGTTTTACGTTGTAGATTGGCCATTATTTACAAGTTTTTGAATTAACTTTGTTTGTTTATAAGACATTTTACTGTCATTAAAAGTTCAGCAAGTCCATTTGGCCTTCCTATTTCATATTTTGTGCCAGCGAGTTCTTAAAAATGGCGATGAAGTATGAATGAAATCGAATTACATTCGCGTACGGGTCGTTATCAGTACTATTTCATCGCATTTCAGTCCAATGAAACCTCTTGGATATACTCAAATATTGGTTCATTTGCCTTTATAGCGCGGGTAAACGTTGATTTTACGTGAGCGTTATGTTGATAAATGCGTTAATAATCAATCACAATATATGCCAGATAAGACCTACTCACCTTCCCAGAATATTCATTGTGCGTATGTTTTTCTTCAAAGCTATAGATTTAGAATAGCGATTATTCACCATATTACACTTGATATCCCCCTATGATTACGATTCTTGAATTTTTCCCCTTTATATAAAACCTGGTTCACCAAGAAGACATCTCGGGCATCTGGCGAACATTAATGAAGCTCACAATGCTAATCATTGTGTGTTTGCTGGTATGTGATGGCTTGGTTTATATGCTGAATTGCGACTTTTCTTCCTTCTCCCTCCTAGGACTGAACAATGAAATATTTTCTGTGGAGCTTTGAGAATGTTACTTAAAAGGGAATGGTGTGATGTAGAGGTCCCTTGGTTTAAATCTTAAAAAATAATCACTTACTATTGTCATATAACACTGCCATGATTCAAGTGACTTGATGTAAAGAAATTGGAAACGATTAATACACTGAAATGTAGAAATAATATTATAATCTTGCAAATCCTTAAAAAATAAATAGTGACATTAGGAAAGGAATGGCGTGTTATGGTGGAAAATGTAAAATGTATGCTATTGTAGAAGGGATCTTTAAGAGTATTTATGCTATGTAATAGTCTGTAGAAAGTAAAACACTGATTGTTAGAATACTTATGATGATATCAACATTCTGACAAAAAAATAAATGCTATGCTGCTGTGAGAAATGGGTCAAATATGAAGCACACTCTTGTGTTTAAAATGTTTTCATTGAATTGATTCATCATTGTTCTAATGCAGTTGTGTGGAAAAGTAAAATGTATCCATTACTAATGCCATCATAATATGAAATGACAACTTTGAAACTGATAGTTGCTGCTTGTAGTACACAAGCACTTGGAAAATAAAAGTATTCTATATATCTGCAGGTACATACATTTGAATAAGTAGCGAGCAAAGCGAGAGCCTATAGCTGTAGTGAGCTATAAGATTTATGCTCCTTTGTTGTGTCCATGAAATTCTTTGACTCATGAGTGGATGACTATCTAGAATATTGTCATACATTTTTCTGTGGCCTCTTTGTACTACAGTAATATCTTGGCCAAGCTGAGGTTAAGGGATACCTGCATGAGATATCCAGTATGTGGGCTGCAGTTTGGGATCTCTGTTATAGACATGCAAACCTGTAGCATTATATTTGAGACTGTTAATGTTTTTTTGAATTTTTGCCAACATGTTGCATGTTGTTTTCAAGTTTGGAATTGGATATTACAATTTACTCGTTGATATTACTTATTAAACCACTGTATTTGTTTTTATACTAACATAAGGCAGGTCAAATGCATTGAGTGTAGTGTTGCGGATGCAAGCATTAAATATTAATTACGATTCTATAAGCATCAATAATTACAAAATAATTGGTGTAGTGATTATCATTTCACAAAAAGTGAATTCATGAAGTTTGTTTGCTGACACCAGCAGTTGTTCCTATGTTCTTTAATGCACTTAAAACATTGTTTCAGTTGCATGATATCACAGAGAAAATTATTCCATGTTTGTTTTGTGGGAAAAGAAGCATTAAAACTTATCAAGAGCACATTGTTTGGGTGTACTCCTCCATGTTCTGTTTTTTAATAGGTAGATATGGGAGTGTAGTTATTTGATAGATGGTATACCCAGGCTAGTCTTAACCGTTTCAGAAATAGTAAAGCCGGAGAATGTTGTTTTGAGTAATTTGGAAGTTAATTTCATTGGATTGCATTACTGTGTAATTTTCTTATGTATCTGAAAGGAATAAAAGTTTGTTTGGTTCAATTTAAGTTTATTGAAGAAAGTTTAATTAAGCAAATCTACTGCCATATTTTAGGAAACTTATCCATCTACTCCACCTGTTTGGTTTGCTGATTCAGAAGAAACCAGTATAACAAATGCTGTCCAAATTCTCAGTAACACATCTGGGAGAGATAATCATGTAAGTTAAATACTGATACCTTTCTTATGAAATCATTATGTTGCTATAGTAGACGAAGAGATTTTAAATTTTATGATATACTGTCTCTCACAGGTTATAAATCAAGTTCAAATTCTTCTGCGTGAGCTTTGCCGACTACACTCATTACCAGAGCCACCTGATATTGAAAGATTGACGATATCTTCTCTTCCACCCGGGAGTGGTTGGCAGTCTCCGGGGGCTGGCTTTGGCCACTGTGCTCCTGAGGCACAAGGGTCAGAGAAGATGGAAGATGATGGTGAAATGGAGGAGGATGAGGAGGAGGAAGAAGAGGAAGTAGAGGAGGACTTGCATTTGGAAATGGAGGAGGCAGAGGCTCCTTCTAAAAGCAAGGTTTGTACAATATGTGGTAAACACAGATCCTTTGCAATGCAAGGTCTGTTCAGAAGGTTATCAGCCCTGCAATATTTTGAGAAAAATAGCCTACTTTGAACAATGAGGCCTTAGTCCCGTTTGAAGTACTCCCCTTGGGACCTCACACAGTTATTCCAGGGTCTCATACTTTCCCAACATACCTCATGTCAAGCAAATTGGAGATTATTGAATGCCCTATCCATTTAAGAAATGAATTTGGTAGTTAGTATTTTTGTACCATATAATACTCAAGCTGAAGGTCTTCATAAAGAGCAGGAATTATTTTACAGTGCTCCATAATTTCATCTTTGCTTCAGGCCTCTTGTTTCTTTTACATAGTAGCCAATAAATGATAATGATTTTTAGAACATGGATGGAAAATTCAACCATAAGATTATAATTACACTGCTGGCATATTCGACATGCATTAAAGGCAGTTGGAATTATAAAAACCTATCTTAACTTGGCTTGATAGCTATAGATGCAATCTTTAACTAAAGTCTTCATCTATGAATTATAATTCAGTTTTTTTCCAAGCTAAGTGGCTAACCATTACTATTGTCTTAATGTTCTAAGTATTCTGGAGTATAAAATGCCCTAGCTGTGCAGCGACGGTATTCTGACAGCCACAAGATCACTAGATATGCAATCTTTTGCATGCATGTACTTCTAGGCATTGATAACGACTATCTTCCTGAAACTGGCAGTAATCATGCATCTAACTCTTCCATGCTTGAAACTTAATACAAACAATAAAATTAGTCTATTTTTTCTGGTGAAGGAATTCGGAATTCCAGATTTATTATTCTAAGGTAATCTCTTGGTTAAGGTTGATTGTCGAAGGGCACAACTACCAAAAAAATATTTCCTAACGAAACACAACCCCACATCTCTCTGCATTAAGTCCCTCTTCATCCCTGTGTACTTCCTTCATCCCGTCCAACATCCCAATCCTGTTCCTGCTCATTCCTCGTTTGCCTAACATTTTCCCCTCTATTACAGTCTTCAACATCCCGCTGCTGACCAATACACTCTTTATTCATTTTTTCTGCCTCCTTAGAATTTATCCCAACAAACCCCTCACCTCGCCCACCATACCAAGTACTTCCTCATTTGTTTTTCTTTTGGTCCATTTCACCTTCTCCATCGTTCTCCGCACCCATATTTCAATAGCCTCCAGTCTACTTCTAATGTCCAGCTTCAGTGACCGTGCCGTAGTTTCAGTGCCAAACATAACTACGCTCCATATCAAAGAGTAACAGCCTTTTCTTAACCTCCTTACTCAAAGTCCCTGTCATCAACTCCCTTCTCCTTGGGAAAGCCTCTATTCCTAGGGCAATTCATCTCCTTATGTCCCTACTACGTATGTCGTCTTCCTTGAATGCTCGTAGAGGGTTGACGTGTTTAGCGGTCGCTCCGTCCCACTTTCACTCCCAGACAATACTCGCTGCTGCAATGCCTCCCAAGGTCAACCATAACGGACCAAAGGACGATCATTCCCATGACCACGCCGAGTTAAAGTCCATGCTGGAAACAATAAACAAAACCATGGCGAGTTTCCAAGAAGAGCTGGAAACGGCAAAGAAGGACGGCTCCGAAGAAAAGATGGTGAAAATTACGTCGCTCGAAGAAAGATTTATCAGCTTTCGAAATGGAATCAACGGAGACCTAAAGCATCTTTCTGAAAGGTTGAAGGACATTGAAGAACGCGTCTCCAGGTTTGACTACCGCCTCGATGATCTTGAGCAGTACTCGAGAAGAAATTGTCTTCTTATACATGGGATCAATGAAGAAAAAGGTGAGAACTGTTTGCGTGTAGCCACAGATTTCTTCATTAATAAATTAAAGGTAAGCGTGAACCCCATGTCCCTTGACCGAAGCCACAGGATAGGTCCATTTAAGGAATCCCACAAGTATCCTCGACCCATCATCGTAAAGTTTATCTCCTATCAAGATAGGGATCAAGTGTGGAGGGCCAAAAGAAACCTAAAAGCGAGCGGGTTTCTCATAACAGAGTCACTCACAGCCACTAGGAAGCGTCTGTTACTTGCCGCCAAAGATCTCGCCGGGCCGAAGAACGTATGGACACAAGATGGTAAAATAACTATTTTAAAACCTGATGGCTCCAGGATTTATGTATCAAATGAAGGAGACATGCAGCAGGCGAGTGTTGATTATAACTCTCGCAATATTTCATCGAGGAGCGGACGCCGCTAACTCAGTGTGTGAATTGCCTTGAAGGCATACTTGCCTACCACGAGCATTTTTGACCAACCGCTTGCTGATAGATTAAAATAATTAAATACAGTGATTTGTGACTTGCCAGTGCTCTCTTTACTACCGCGAACACATTCCCTCATAGTACCTTACCGCGCCGCACTCTTACCTTTTGGTACTCGAAATTCCTGCCTTCAGTGCTTTGTGCCTCTACTTTCTCGTCGCCCACTCTCTGGAAATTGCTCCTGATTTGCCTTCTTTCTTTCTGTGCTACTGACTTCCCACCACATCTTACTCCTGCATCTCTAACCTTCTATACCCTGTTGCTCCTTGATCCAGCTCACCTGTTCCTGATCTACGTTGCGAAGTCATCAAGTGAAAAGTGATTTAGTGTCAGTGCCCAGTGCTTTTCCCCTAGTTGTCTTAAATAGTGCCTCCCCTTTAAATAGTGTTTTATATTCTTTTTCCCATTTGAATAATCATCCCGTAGTGCTGTGTTTAGAAGTAATTTAGTGAAAATTTATTTAGTGTCAGTGCGTAATGCTTTTCCCATATCTCACTTGATAGTGCCTTCCTTTCAATTGAGTTTGCAGGATATTTATTTACTTGTCCCCTGCAATTGTTTAGTCTTTGCGTAGTGCAGTGCTTAGCGCCTATCCCATCTAGTGCTTTTCTGAACAATCTCGTAGACTACCTTAACAAATACAGTGTATCGCTATTAACGTACCAATGCTTTTAATCTTGTAAATACTTAGATCTTTAATATTTTTAATTCTTTCCTCTTATGCTTCTGCTTGTGTTAATCTAGATAGCTTCGCTATTTCCAGTATTTATCTAAGAAGTATGATGAACCCCTCTTTTGGCTCTCAGGTTCCTAAAAACATAACTTCCCAGTCGTCACCCGTAAGCCATTACGCCTTCCCAAATTCCCAAACTCATTATCGCATACCCACTACCTTACCCCCACGGCAGGACACCCTCGGCCATACCCCGCCAGTAACACCATCACCGCAGGATGCTCTCCCACTCCTTTCCACTCAAAATACCTTGACCCCCACAGGTAACATCGCTAATCCTTGTCCCTCATACACGACTGAATTCCCCGATAATGACCTTGAGTCATCACATTTTACCCAACTACCCACAAAATACCGGTTCGGATTTTCCCAAACCTTTTCGCCCTTAGACCCTTTTGCACCAGAATTTTTCCCTAAAAGCCACCACAGATCCCTAAATCCTCTGGCACCGGAATTCGTCTCTTTCCAACTTGAAGGTAAAAATACGTCTCGAAGACTTTCCTCTGCAACCATTGATCTACGTGAACGATACGTGGCTCCAAGTAAATTCTTTAACAATCAATTAACCTTATGCAGCATTTTTAGATCTCACCCTCGTTCTTTTCAAATAATTTACCTCAACGCCCAAAGTCTCTCTGCGCACCTTGACGAATTGTGTCAACTTCTACCTGACAACGACGTTCATGCAATTTCCATCGCTGAGACTTGGCTTAAGCCTCATATGCCTACCTCATCCATCGACATTCCTGGCTACAACTTCTATCGACATGATCGTATCGGCAAGGGTGGTGGAGGCGTAGGTGTCTACGTGAGAAAAGATCTCTCATTCAAAATTATATCAAAAAGTTCTTCCGTTTACTGCAAAAGACCCGAGTTTGCATTCTTAGAGATAACCTTCAACCTACAAAAAATTCTTTTAGGCATAGTTTACCGCCCACCCAAGATAGGTTATTTTTCCGACTTGGAAGAAGCATTATCTTCCCTCATTCCGAACTATGACCATGTTATTATTACTGGTGACTTCAATGCCAACTTTCTTTCCTCAACTCATGACTCTAAAACAATTACTAACTCTATGTCATCCCTCGGTCTTAGTATACTTCCCCTAGAACCTACCCATCATACATCTTCATCAGCTACTTGGCTTGATGCAATAATTACAGCCAACCCTGACAAAATCACAACATATGGGCAACTTTCTGCCCCAGGAATATCCATGCATGATGTGTTATTTTTAGCATACTCAGTTAGATGTCCTAAATTTAAGCAGAAATTCATTCTTACTCGCGATTTCAAGTCCATAGATGACAAATACCTGGTATCCGATGCGGCTACCATTCCATGGCAGTCTATAGAATTCATCAACGACATAGATAAAAAAGTAGAACTATTTAATACGTTCTTATATAATCTAGGAGACAAACATGCACCGTTTAGAAAAATCCAACTGTCCAAACCACGCTCCCCTTGGATAACAGATGAAATAAAATACTTGATGCGTAGGCGTGACGCAGTCTATAGCCTGTTTAAAAAACATAAAAACGAAAATGTATTCAATATCTACAAAAAACTGCGTAACAAAACTAAACAAGTCATTAGAAATTCCAAAATCAGATATGCCTTCCAAATATCTAAAGAGCCCCCGTCACATATTTGGAAAAGCTTGAAGTACCTTGGTGTCGGAAAAACTAAAAATCAACACTCCCTACCTGCTGACATTTCTCCAGACGACCTAAACCGTTTATTCACAACCCCACTGACGGAAATCGACTTTAATGCAAAAAATGAATACATATACAGTTTGCAAAATTCTGAACCAACTCCAGTTTCTACTGGAAGCTCATTCAAAATTTCTCCCGTCACACAAATGGAAGTCCTCCAGGCCCTCAAAAAAATCAAGTCCTCCTCAGATGGAGCGGACGGAATTTCAGCTATTCTCATACAAAAGTTACTTCCCATTGTACTTCCTGTTTTAACTCATATCTTTAATTGGTCTATTCTAACTGAAACATATCCCTCCCTCTGGAAACGTGCCCTCGTCCGTCCCATCCCCAAAAAATCCACACCCACTAACATTGCTGAATACAGACCAATCAGCATCTTGCCTCCTTTATCAAAAGCATTCGAGAGACTCATTCACGAACAAATTTCAAAGTTTCTGAATGAAAATAACTTACTTGATCCTCTACAGTCTGGCTTTCGGTCCTCTCACAGCACAGCTACCGCTCTCCTTAAAATAACAGATGACATCCGACTATCCATGGATCGCAAAGAGGTGACAATAATGACTCTCCTAGACTTTACCAAAGCCTTCGACTCTATTGACAAAGATATTCTCTTAGCAAAACTTCAAAACCTGAATTTTTCTTCCTCGTCTTTACTGTGGATTCGCTCATACCTAAGTAACCGATTCCAAAGTGTCACTACACCTAATTCATCCTCTAACTGGCTTCAAATACACAGGGGTGTTCCACAAGGATCCATTCTTGGACCTTTGCTTTTTTCCCTGTATATAAACGATATTAGTAAATGCATTTTAAATTGCAATCATCACCTTTATGCCGATGATTTACAAATATATCACCATTCCCGCCTTCAAGACCTACCTACAATTATAAACGAAATTAATGCAGATCTGGCTGCTTTGTCACTATGGGGAATAAAAAATGTATTGAAAATAAACCCAATCAAAAGTCAGTCCATCATAATTGGATACCATAAAATACATTCTAAAATAAGTATTGATAAACTACCACCACTAAAATTGCAAGGATCTATCATACCATACCTAAGGACAGTAAATAATTTAGGCTTAACCATAAATGAAACATTATCTTGGACTGATCATGCAATTGCTATCTGCAGAAAAATTAACTCATCCCTGCATTCACTGAAAAGGTTAAAGCACATTGCTCCCCCCTCCTTAAAGATGCTTCTTGTGTCCACTCTTCTCATACCCCACTTTGATTACTGTGATGTAGTATACCAAGACCTTTCAGGCGAACTAAAAACCAAACTCCAGAAGACCCATAATTCCTGTGTGCGGTTCATATGTGATCTTAGGAAGTACGATCATATTTCCGACTCATTTAATAGAATATCCTGGTTAAAGCTAGAAGGCCGCAGGCATTTACATATTCTTTCACTTCTCTACGGAATACTTTCAAAGCACACCCCTAATTATCTATACAAAAACTTCCTCTTCATCAACTCAATCCACAACAGAAATACCAGGGGTAATAATAAACTTCTTGTCCCACACCATCGCACGGAAATCTATCACAAATCTTTTCATGTTACAGCATGCCGTCTGTGGAACTCTCTCCCAGATGACATAAAAAACTCTTCATCAACAACAACATTTAGAAGAGCACTTCACAAGTTCATTTTCCTCAGGTACTTAACTTAACCAGTATCCCTCCGTCATTCCACTCAGCTGTTATACAGATCACTGTGTCTACTTTGTTTTTTACCCTGCTTTTTGTTTTGTCATCTCAAGTGGTAGGAGTTTGCATAATTATTTTTAGAAACATCACGCTTCTCATTACTCCGCATGTGTTGTCAATGTATTTAATTTCTCCAATTCAATTTCAGTAACTTAATAATATGTATACTCTGTAAAAATGATTGTTACAATGTACATGTATCTTTCCTCTAATTAATAGGGTTTTCGCAGGTTTTTCACACCCCCCTTCTCTTCGTGGGTGTTTTTCCTGCGTGGGTTTTTACTAGTTGAGCAATGCCACGCTTTCCCTAGCTTTTCCCACAAACCTCATTCTTTGCTTAGACTTTCCTCATTTTATTGTCCTCTATCTTCACTGTCATTTAATTTGAGTATTTGAAGGAGTATTCTTAATTTATATATGTATATGTATGTATGTATGGGTGTGTATGTGCGTACTTATGTATGTATTTATGCATGTGTATGAATGCTTGTATGTATGTTTTATGTGTGTATATGTATGTGTGTGTGGATATGTATGTATACTATGTGTATGTATGTGTATGCATATAGGTATATATGTGTGTGTATGTGTATGTATGTGTATGTGTGTGTCTATATATATGTATATACTTTTTTCTTTTCGATGTGCAAATTTGGATTAATGAATTTATGTCTATCTCTATGTGTTTATGTTTAGATTTGAATGTAACTGTAAGTTTAAATGGCTAATATAATATGTATATGACGATGGGTTAAATGGAAGAAGGGACCATTTGGTCTCAATTTCGCCCAAATAAAGACCATTATCTATCTATCTATCTATCTACTACTTCATGGGTTAAATGGAAGAAGGGACCATTGGGTCTCAATTTCACCCAAATAAAGACCCCTATCTATCTATCTATCTACAATCTACTACAAAACGCTTCCAAGATATATAAACTGTTCTGCCTGCTCTAGTTTTTGCCCTCCTATTTTAATGGAAATATATTAGGCAGAAATATATTGCAATAGTCTCTATCAATAGGTAGTGAAAACAAACTTCATATTTGGTTTATGTTTAGTATAAATTACTTTGGGTAATTGAATAACATTTTAGTGCCCCTTTTCTTGATAGCATTAAAGCAGCCAACAGGTGTTGTTCAAGTCAAGGGTTCAGTCAAGTCAATATGATGCATTGATGTTTGTTATTAACATACAGTAAAGATGCACATGGAAAATTGAAAGGGAGGCCGTTTATAATTATCAAAGATGCATCCCTTTCCAGGTTTTCAAGTTACTGTAGGCTAGTTTTTAGTGTTTGTTATTAAATAACAATCTGTATTCTATCGGAAAGTAGTATTTAAAGTTCTTCAGCTTGTACCTAGTGTATTATAGTATATTCAACGGATGCTGGCGAGATGTAGTGAAAGTTCGTCATTATGAGATAAGAAGAAAGTTTAATTTTGCACTTTTCCACAGGTTTATTGGTATTGGTTGCATTTTGGTTCACAGAACAATCTTCAGGTACAAGTGAACATTTTTATTCATATTCAAAATTTAAGTCTTGTCTTTTACTTGAAGATGGTTGTGTGAACCAAAACACACTGTAAATTACCAATAAACCTGTGGAAGAGTGCAAATTTCTCTTTCTCATAAAAATATTGGAAAGATAATCTACAAACAATAGACGACACCACTTTTTGGGTTTTTTTTGTGTGTGGAGGTAAGGGAGCATAACTGTGAAATAGCTTTAGATTTTAATTTTTCTTTAAGAGATTGAATTTTTTTATAGTTACCAGCAAATTAGTAGTGGCGCTAAAATTCACAATTTGAATCTTGTCTTGTACCTGAAGATGGTTCTGTGAACCGAAAAGTGTTGTACATTACCAATAAACCTGTGCAGATATAATTTTTTTGAAAAATTTGTTGTCTCAGGCGTAACTTTGTGGAATTTGCATAACATATTGAAATGTAATGAAATAATTGACTTTGTAATTCCACACACTTTAGTGTGTGTGTGGAATTAAAGTGTGTGGAATTACAAAGTCAATTATTTCATTACATTTCAATATGCTGTGCAGATATGTTTATTTCTCATAGTGTGTTTAATCTTCATCACAACTTGATGGTTTTTGTTACATTGTATTTAGATTTCTTGGGTATACCTTCAAACCTTAGGCAAAACAATTTTACTATTTTTGTCCCTCTGGTTCAATCTTAAGCGATTTACCAGTTTCTTCGGAAAGAATTTTTCAACAGTAGCATAATGTTGTGAAAAAAAAACATTGCAATTCAAACATGAAGCAAGGCATACCAGGAAATAATAGAGGGAAGAAATTTTAGATTTTTTAGTTATTCTGGTAATTGTGATGTAATTGAGTTTGCATTTGATGCTTTTCTGTACATAGCAACTCGAGACCAATAAATGCCGAGATCAATGGCGTTAGCCACAAATGATTTTGTGAGCAAGCTTTGAATGAAACAGTCAAAGCAAAACTATAATCTATTAAAAAAATTTGTTGTCTCAGGCGTAACTTTATGGAATTTGCATAACATATTGAAATGTAATGAAATAATTGACTTTGTAATTCCACACACTTTATTTAAAAAACACGACCCAGGTTTCGACGTTGAACGTCACCACCTGATGATGACATTCAACGTCAAAACCTGGGTCGTGTTTTTTAAATAAAGTGTGTGGAATTACAAAGTCAATTATTTCATTACATTTCAATATAATCTATTAGTTTCTCTTTTAAATCAATACAAGTTAAAGACAACAAAAAACAGGAACAGTGTGAGTCAGACCATTGGATTCTTTATCAGATAATTAAATGTTGAAATTTGTATCACCACAAGCAATATCTTCACCAAAGTTAGATAATATGATGAAAATAAGTTGCAGTTGTTGACAAAAGATTCCATAATCCTCATTAGAGATTAGTTGTTGGGTGATAATAGCTTTATATATATTCTTACACTCACACTGTTTTTCCTAATGCTCAGTGCTCAGCAAAGCAAATATTCATAAATCGTTGCTTTTCAAGTACTAATTTTTATTCTTAGACATTGAAATATCGCAATGAGATTAAAACTTAGGTCTTCCATTACAGTTTTCATACATTAGTGTGTTTTTGCATATAAGATGTTTCTGCTCTCCCAATTTAGAAACTGGTGAGGCTTAGCCGAAGCTTTTTGAACGGAATTTCCCAGTGCAAAAGAGAGGATTTATGTGAATCAAGGCTTCAGTAACTTATGGACATACCTAAATGTGTGTTACTTTGACATGACCATGGACTCCCTCCTACTCCCTGTTCAATGTCAAGCTATATAACACTCCATGCCGAACTCAATCAACCCCATCCTGCAACTGCCAACCTTCCTCCCCCCCTCTCATGACAGTAATTGAATTAATATATTGTTTTCAACTTTCACATTTGCCTCCTTCCTCCAATGTTGAACAGGTGTTTGTAGTGTACAGTGCACTCAATAAGGTCACCTACTGGCCAAAATTATATTCGCCTGTTTCAGCATATGTGATTTTCAAGGTTGTATCACATCTAGTACAACCCTTGATAGTAGTTACCAATGTGTGAAGCTTCATCATTATTTATTTATTTATTCAGTATTAGTCCGAAAACAGCACATTTTGGCCTTTACATCGAACTATTAACAATGATAACAATGGTCACATTTACAAACACCCAAGCCCTAGATGGAGGGAAACTCACCCAGGCGGGAATCGAACCCGCGACCCTTGGAATGACAGACGAGGACGTTACCCCGCCGCCACCGGGGTCGGCATTATCAGTGTTGAAGCATATCAGTCAAAACAAAAGGAGTGGAATTGCTCTGAAAAAGGTATAACAGGGATCAGGGTAGTGTGGAGGTTAGCGTACAGGCTTCCAACGGAGAGGGCGCGGGTTCAAATCCTGGAGGCATCAAATATTTTCCCGATCCATACTTAAGGTGCTCTGTGGAGAGCACTTTGAGTGAGTATGACATCTGTCGGATGGAGCGTTAAACTGCGGACCTCTTGGCACCTTTCAATAAGAGTAGGCTAATGCTGATGCCGAGTTTCTCTCCACCCTTTTTTCCCATCAATCCCTAATGGTGCAAATGATCTCAGCTGTCGGTCACCTCCCCAATAAATCTATTATTACCAAAAGAAAGATTTAACTGAATTTACAAAACTGGTGGTTTACATCTTTGTTTTCTTGAATGCCAAATTTATTCACCGGAAAAAATTGGCCAATTTTATTGTTTGCATTTAGTTTCAAGCATAGAAGAAGTAGATGCATGATTATTGCTAGTTTCAGGAAGATAGTAATTATCAATGCCTTGAAGTACATGCATGCAAAAGATTGCATATCTAGTGATCTTTTGGCTGTCAGAATATGGTCACTGCATAGCTAGTGCCTTTCATACTCTAGAATATTTAGAACATTAAGACAATAGTAATGGTTCGCCACTTAGTTTGGAAAAAAACTGAATTATAATTCATAGATGAAGACTTTAGTTAAAGATTGCATCTATAGCTATCAAGCCAAGTTAAGATAGGTTTTTATAATTCCAACTGCCTTTAATGCATGTCGAATATGCCAGCAGTGTAATTATAATCTTATGGTTGAATTTTCCATCCATGTTCTAAAAATCATTATCATTTATTGGCTACTATGTAAAAGAAACAAGAGGCCTGAAGCAAAGATGAAATTATGGAGCAATGTAAAATAATTCCTGCTCTTAATGAAGACCTTCGCTTAAGTATTCTATGGCACAAAAATACTAACAACCAAATTCATTTCTTATATACTACCTTGATCAAAAAGTTCCCGGAATAACCACCGTGTGGCGCTCCCATCGTTCCGATTTGAGTTCTGTTTTTTTTGTTAAATTGGTACATCTGTTGTTGATATTCCCTTTAAATCTTAGTGTCATAACTTGACATTTGCAAAAGTTACGTAGCCAAGAGTACATCTATCTCTGTGTGTGTTGGCGATTTTTTACAATTTCAGAAATGGATTTAAATTTGCAACAACGAACTTGTATTAAATTTTGCGTAAAAAACGGATTTAGTGGCGCACGGACGTTGGAAATGTTGGAAAAGTGTTTCGGCAACGATTCTCTAAAAAAAACGGTCGTTTACCAGTGGCACGAGCGGTTCAGAAGTGGTCGTGAGTCAATCGAAGATGATGAACGCAGTGGCAGACCATCGACATCGAAAGTCGGTGAAAAAATTGATAAAGTAAAAGAAATGTTGGTTAATAACCGCAAATTAACCATCAGAGAAATAGCGGAGGACTTGAACATTGCCTATGGATCCGCCCAAGACATTGTGGTTAATGATTTGGGTTTCCGTCGTGTAGCAGCAAAGTTGGTGCCAAAAGACCTCAATTTCATGCAAAAAAGAGACCGTGTTGACGTCGCAAAAGACATGATTTGCGAGGCTGAATCCGATCCCACATTCATCAAAAGGATCATTACTGGAGACGAGACGTGGGTTTATGAGTACGACACGCAATCCAGACATCAGGCAAGTGAATGGCGTTCACCAAATGAGCCGAGACCAAAAAAACCACGTCGTTTTCAGTCAAAAAAGAAGGCAATGCTGACGGTTTTCATGGATTACAACGGTGTAGTGCATCATGAATTTTTGCCAGAAGGCCAGACAGTAAACAAAGAGTATTATTTGGGCGTTATGAGACGTTTGCGTGAAGCAATTCGCCGAAAGAGACCAGAAATGTGGGCAGAAAACTCGTGGATTTTGCACCATGATAACGCACCGTCGCACAGTGCTATCATTATTCGTAATTTTTTGACGAAAAATGCAACAAATACCATCCAACAGCCACCGAATTCACCTGATTTGGCTCCCTGTGACTTCTTTCTGTTCAATCGAGTTAAAAAACCATTACGGGGAACGCGTTTTAGCAGCCGAGAGGAAGTAATGGAAAAATCGCAGGAAGCACTGATGGACATACCGAAAACCGAATATAAAAAATGTTTCGAGGATTGGATCAAGCGCTGGCATAAGTGTGTTGCAGTCGATGGGGATTACTTTGAAGGGGACAATATAGATTTAGATGAATAAACTTGTATTTTTAATTTTCTGAATAAATTCCGGGAAATTTTTGATCAAGGTAGTATTATCAATAATGGTCAGAAATCATTTACTGTGTTTGCCGGTTAGGGCCATGGAAGCTCTTAAAGCACCTCATTGTAGCAAACTCTATATATCTACCCAATTAACTCTTATCAATAACTTTAAAATAAGCGAAACAAACAAATTCATTTTGATTATATTCTATGCTCCTTTGTGACCCTAATACTGCAATAGCGTCACACGTGCATTTCCCCTTTATGAATCCTGACCAATCATCACCTAAGTAACTTTTTGTCATCTTTATTCTCTGATTCATTATCCTGAGAATCCCTTTTTAGTCTCCATACTTTCTGCTACCTATCTTCCAACTCGGTGATTGCATTCTTCCTCATCCCATCCTTCTGTTTCTTTCATTCTTGTATTTTTCCAACCATTTTATTTATAATCCTTGGTTTTTTTGTTATTTTCCGATAGGTTTGTTTGCATATGTCAGTATCCCTTTTTTTGTTATGTTGCAATTTTTTGTCTGAGTGCAGAAAAATCAAGCAGAAGCTTACACTTAGCTGAACGGTGTTTGAAATTCACATATAAGGGCAAGGGAACCAGTTCCTTACCCTATGAAAGCACCTTAGGAAGTGTTAAATAATAATAAAAATAAGCAATTTGCCCCTAATGTGTGTTTTAAATATTTAATTATTGAAATTGTTATTAAATTAAGCATCAAAGTGGTTGTGCTAGGATCTATATTTTTGTTTTCAAACTGTTGCTGATTTAGTCGGTAGATTTTTCGGTTAGATCATTTCTGCTAAAAAATAATATTGAGATTTAATAATAATCTGTTTTTTGTAACATTATGAAATTACTGGATGATTCACTATAAAGTTGAAATTAATTTGCTGTTTTGGGCATTATGACTTTATTGATAACTTATAATGGTATTAAGCTATGGTTTACATGAAATATATATTTCCATGTAAATAATTAAACCCTTTCAAAAAATGTTCAGACACTGATGAGGGTAAAAAAGAAACTTCACACTTCCACTATAAAGATTTAATATTTCACGACCATGGTTTCAATGCTGCGCATCATTATCAGGTAACATGCATCAACATTTTTACAACTTATATAGTCTGACTCCAAGAGGGGAGTAAGATAGAGGAGAGGGGCTAAGTTGAGTGCAGGTGCAGCAACCTATTAGTGGGCTAGGGAGGTGATTGGAAGGTTACTGGCTCAAATCTTTGGCTGGCTCAACTTTCAATGCACAGAAAAATGTGTTACTCTGACCAAATTATCCACAATACATCCAAGCATCACCATTCACAAAAACGTGCAGCCCTTCATGTCATGTTACACAGGGAATGGAATATTCCAATGTCACCACACAACAAACAAGAGGAACTCCATATTATGAAACAAATTGCAGTTAATAATGGGTACAGAGAGAAAATGAGTGACAACATGTTCAGCAAAAAACAAACACAGAAAGCTATATACCATTCATCTAAACCGGAAGAGCACCGATGGCAGAGAATTCCATTTCTTGACCACATTTCCCTTAGGATGCAACAAATACTCTCCAAAAACAAAATCAAGACAGCATTTTACAGCACCCATAATTTAAAAAAAACATAACAGGTTCACCCAAAGAAAAAATTGATATAATGCAATAAAGTGAGGTTTATAAATTCAATTGTGCGGACTGCAGCGCCATCTATACTGGACAGACAGGGAGGACATTCGATATTAGGATTAGAGAATACTGTTCATTCTTCACAAGGAAAGACAACAGATCCCAATTTGTCAAACACCTCTTAGATAAAAATCACATCAGTAACTTCACAGCAGACATCTTTCACACTGAAATGAAAAGACGCAGGTTGAATGCTTTGGAGGAGTTGGAAATTTCCTTTCAACCTGACAGGTTTGAGGTGGTCAATGAAACATTATACCTCTCCTGTTCCCCCCTTCTAAAATTCTTAGAAGACTGCAATATCTATCCGCACCAACACCATCCCCACCAAGACAGTGATGATCACCGACCATCCCTTAATAAGGGTCAAACCATTGTAGACAAACACCCCCCGTAATTAAATGTAGAACACTATGTGTTTGTTTTTTTTGTCACCGCTATTTCTAAGAACGGTGGAATGTCACATTGTATTCTTCATTTAATTAACGTAAACTTTCACAAATTTGAGCCAGTAACCTTCCAATACATACCCTCCCCCTACCCTAGCCCACTAATAGATTGCTGCACCTGCACTCAACTTACCCCCTCTCCTCTACCTTACTACCCTCTTGGAGCCAGACTATATTAGTTGAAAAAATGTTGATGTATGTTACCTGATGACGATGCGTAGCTTCGAAACCATGGTTGTGAAATATTAAATCTTTATTGTGGCAGTGTAAAGTTTCTTTTTTACCCTCATCGTGAAGGAATTCTACAAAATTAAACCTGAAACTGTTATGTTCATCCAGACACTGTTTTCATTTGTGTAAGCTGGTTAAAATAGGTTTGTGAAAGATGGGTTACTTTCCAGAGTACATGTAGTTTGGCTCATCATTTTTGCAATTATTTTCAGTCTTTTCGGTTTTTTAAATCCATTGTGAAAATGTTAAAATGTATATGTAGGTGTAAAGCAATACAACGCATTAAATACTATAGTAATAGAACCTAAAATATGGAGATTAGAGTGGCATCTGTTCATTATATCAGGGAAAATTAGATAAGACATTCAAGTTGTGATGTGCCTGCCTCAATACTGCTTTTCAAACTTAAACCTACAGTTAATATGTCAATATTTTCAAGAAAAATAAAGATTATTGATGTACTTGTGTTTGCAAGATGAATGTTTTTATATAAATTACAGATTCAGGTGTGATGTGGTGGAACTGTTCCATGGTAACAGAGATGAAGACTATTACAATTTTCTGCTTAGTAATGATTGATTTCTGACTAGATCCCATGCACTACATCAATTTCAAGCACTTGAAAATTACGTAGTGCATCGAAACTAGTCAGTAATAAATCATAAAGTGGAAAAATATAAGAGTCTTCATCTCTGTTATTATCAATGGTTGTTTTATTAAGAAAAGTGAAGAGGCTCTTGGGTACTTTGCTATTTCTTGATTTCTTTTAGTTTTCAAAGTTTTATAAAATTGCCTAATATAAACATGAAATCTGGTGGTATGAGAAGTAAACAAAAGGCTATTGAATTTTACAATCCTGAAAACCTTCAGCTAAAACCGCTTTAGATAAAGGTTTGCAATAACCATCTGATTGTTCATTATCTTTATTTCACTCTGTTCCCATCGTTTCCTATTCATCAGTTTGTCTTTATGTGGGTTTTTTTAAATTAAAGAGTAAGTTCGCTTATCTGATAACCAACTAACTGACATATTAGCAATGAAGCATAATACCATTTCTTAGTGAGAACTTTCTCTTGCCCTTAAAGCTTAGCAGATTGATATTTACATAGCTACTAAATATGTTTCCATGCATCATGTGATGGTACAACAATTTACTTTTTTAACTACTACATGTAATTGATTTTTTATATGTAAAAATCCGTAAGATTTTAAATGCATAGTTCTTGAAGGTTTATTTTTAACAATTGCATGTTATCTTCATTTATTGTTTGGTTGATCTGGATTAATTTAGGCAGTTTCTGAATTAACATTCCTTGCTGTTTTACTGAAAGACCAATGTAGACAGGCCAAGCATTAACAGCTGTATATCTGTGGAGTGGCTATGAAAATTAACTTTTTGGCTCTTTCAATAGAGAGCAATTTGTGATGAATTATATCTGTTGAATTAGAATTTAAAAATCTGTTGCCGTAGAGTGTTGCAACTACAGCAGGTTTATACTAAATCCATGTTGGTTAAATTATTTCTTTATGTTCCTGAAAAGTAAAAGTTGCTTGGTATCCTGGCAATTAATTAATAAATTATGACTTTGGCCTGCATCAGACATTGATAGGTTCCTTAAGCATTCCCATCTGAGACCATTTTCATGCTTTTATTGTATTTATACATAAGCATACTCTTATCATGGAAAATCTCTTCGAATTTTGTCGTGGCAATCCTTTGTTCTCTATGAAGGCTTCCCCAGTGTGCAGGTATTGAATACCTAAGTCTTCCAGGATTGGCACCACTTTGGTCCATATTTCTGGGACAACACTTTTGCCGGTGTTGTAGTCCGCAAAATATCACTTCTTACCAGAAGATGCCAACTGCAACACTAGCAAAACTATTGTCCAAAAAATATGGGCCAGTGCGGAGTAAATCCCAGAAGACTTAGATCTTCAACCCTTTGTTCTCTTTGCCTATAAAGTGACATTTTTTTCTTCTGTTTTTCAGAGTGAAGAAATGGACACAGTACATATGGCAACATTGGAAAGGTTGAGGCAAAACCAAAGACAAGACTACTTGCAGGGGTCTGTCTCAGGATCAGTGCAAGCCACTGACAGACTAATGAAGGAACTGAGAGATATTTATAGATCTGAAAGCTTTAAGAAAGGTATTGTTATATATTTATTTCAATTTAATAGCCATCTATATTATTTATTAGGTTGGAAGTGGATTTTAGTAATTTAAAGGCTGCTTTTGTCTTCAAATGATGGCTGAAGTGCATCTGTTGAAGTATATAATTAAACATGGATTTCTAAAACTCTTTGTGCTCAATCTCCTTAATATCACTGGCAGTCATCTGATGTTTTATTTTTGTACACATTTGGTGCATGAATGACAACAGTAGATACTGATAATTCTCTGTTAGCATCATGTGACTTCGGTGCTGAAAAATTTTGTTTACATCACTTTTATTTCAATGAATGTTTATTACTCCAAGCAGGTATGTACAGCATTGAGCTGGTGAATGATAGTCTCTATGAATGGAACATTCGTCTCATGATGGTTGACCCTGACTCTCCTCTGCATGGTGACCTTGTTCTACTGAAAGAAAAAGAGGGTAAAGACAGTATCCTTCTCAATATGCTCTTCAAGGTGAGTTGACGTATGTTATTCATAATTTATCTTCCGTATGAAATAACTTTTTATCCTATTGATTTTTGCTTGTGGAAATGCTAGCAAAAGAAATGAATCCTTGAAGATTTAGTTGGTGCGGCTTGTTCTGCATTAGCCGCTCAAATCATTCTCCATTTAAATGGCATCATGTTGTTTTATATCTTGATTCGTGAAAAAATTCTGTTGTCGCCATCTCTATGCCTTGATAGGGATACAGTGGAGCCTTGTAATATGAACATGATCCGTTTTGCTGCCTTTCTTATAAAACAAAACACTTTCCATGCGGAAAAAAGTTAAATTTAGTGCAGGGTTTAATCAAAGGAAATAACAAAGATAATATTTAGGATCGTGGTTCACGTTCACCTTCTATTGCAGAATGAAACCACTGGGAATGCAAATTTGATTTATTGAAAAGAAAACAGAATCAAAATAATTAATTCATAATTTATGATACATAAATAATTCATATTTAAAAGAAACCTATCAAGACATTTTTTTGTTGTTACCGACTTTCCAATTATTTTAGGAAATGGGAAATAGCATTATTATTACATAAATTTTTAGCAAGTCTTATTAGGGTGATGCTTCTTACTATACAATGAATTACAGAGAATAACAGTCTTCATCTCTTCCTCTATTGCTGATTGAACCAACCTGGAATAGTAATGCGATTTGTAGAAAGAGCAAATTAAAATAATTAGCTTATTATATATGATACTCACCTAATTCTTTTTTGCTAGAAAACCGTGTAGATATTTGTTTTTGCCGACTTCGAAATGTTGCAAAAATGCAACACAGCATTATCGTCATATAAATTTGTAGAGTGCATAACAGCAGCCATATTAGGGTAATGCTACTTAATGTACAATGCAACAGTTTCCCATACATTTCACCATTTTTCTAATTTTGCTAGATGATTGTTGCTTTGCTGTTACCACCTCCTCCTCAGACAAACTCTCCTCCATAACTTCTTCCTGTGAAACACAATGCAACTCCATAAGCTCTTCAAGGGTCACCTTTTGCTTGTCCTCGAGGGTAGTACAAAAAGTTAATATTGACCAATTGTATGTGATGTCAGATCAGCTACACTGACACCTAGTTCTTGCTTTTGAATGATTTCACTTTTCATTTCTACAGTTATTTTTATTCTCTTTTGGCTCTCTTCTTGTCTGGCTTAATCTTTGAGGACTTTATATGATTATTCATAAGATATTATTAAACTGTGCACAAAAAGTCACCAATAATATTCCTGAACACAAGTTTAGATCATAGCAAAACTCCGAAGCTAGTGGAACTTGTGCTAAACAAAAAGGTGAACAGCCAACACAATCAATCTGGCCATCCCTATCTCCTCATCCCTGGACATGTGAAATGTCGCTCTCTAAGCGAGTTATTCTTAGGCACAATATTTGTGCTCACTGTGCGAATTACTTGCTAACCAAGGTGGTTGGCAAGGTTCTACCGTATAGTAATAAAGTACTAGAAATATGTTAAAAATCACTGAATTATTAGATGTTTCATTTATTTAATAATGAGAAGTAAATTTTATTAATAACGTGCCAGAAAATACTAATCAAGGAACTTGAAGTGATTCTGTTCCCTAAAAGACAGCACATAGGCGACCTTAGTGTTGAACAATTTAAATTGTGACACATTAACAATTACACAATTAACAAATAAAATTAACAATTTTTAATTTTGTATGAAATTTTTTTAGTGATTTAAATTTATACTGAATTGAGTTATGGGCCATGAATCTTCTCATTTTGGCAATTTTAATTATAGTCCTAGTGTTATCAACCTCGTGAATACAAAAGCTATCAGTGGTTATCAGGTTAGAGCCACCTCCTTATGGTAGAGTATTTCATATAAATTATATAATTTGAATACATCATACTTAATCCCATGCCCACGAAACTAAATGGACTATAATTATTCAAAAAAGTGAAGAAAAATGTCTCAACTTCAGTTTTGAGTAGTAAACACAAGTAAAGGACGACCGCTGGGCCCTTCACTTTCAAACCAGTTTATTCATTGTTTTTTGAAATGTTCCATGTTTTATAAACATGTTGTATTAAAATTTACCATTTTTGTGTTAATCTAATATAAACCATTGGTATGCATTATGAATTGCTTGAAAATCACATGAATTGGGGTGTGAAATATATCCCCTTTCATCATCACTTGTTCACTCTGCCACCAATGCATCACTTCTACAAAATACAGTTAAACACTATGTTTGCATTATTGGAATTAATGGTTTCCCATAATTTACGGCAATTTTATCTGGTCCCATAAACTCTCTAATTATTTCAATACATATATGGAACCTCATAATTACTTGATTTCATTATCAGTTTTCTTGCTATTTCCATTGCTAAGCCCTGGATTTTGAAAAATTCTCATTCTAAAGAGTTACTCATGCGGATCAGTCTTTATTGAAAAACTTTTTTGAATCTGTCTGCTACATATATGCATAAAAAATATGGGAGAAACTGTAAATTCAATTAGTTTACCAAGGAATAATTTATTTTGAATATGGCGGGCACTATTGACGGAAAAGCGAACTTCTTAAACTCATAATCTCAAATCTGCCAAGACTAGTTTAGCACAGATCTTCCACATTTCTAAATTTTCAGTGATGATATTCACTGTCATCTTATCATGCCAATACGATCTGCGATCATTCTCACCCTTAATTGAGTATGAATTGAGCATTAAATGCACATGTTGCATGCTATCGGTGGCCGTCCAGCATGAAACTTGTCCTCTACACTTTCTCGGCCATCTTTGAAGAGCTTGTGCCACTTAAAAACTGCAGACATGCTTTCATCCTTAAACACTTGGCAAATCATGCACAATGGGTCGTATACTGCTGTTTAATTGTTCGCTGCATTTTACACTTGTACCAAGTTACTCGAGAGCGGAATGAATGCTAGTAGAGGATTGGTGCTTGGTGCATGTTGAAATTCAGGCCCTCCACCACCCAGCCAGCATGCCGTGACCTACAGCTATGTCAAGAAAAAATCATTCCTGATATTTTTGGTGCCAGCTCATTTTCAGCAAATTTTGAGCCAGGCCAATATCGCATATTGACTGCTGGGTAAAGCAATATTGTAGTTTTAAACGTATACCAATATTGGGCACATGCTGGTATTTTGTTTCCTGAGTTCTCTGCCATACCGGTGAATAAAGTGATAATTGATTTTTACTAAAGTTTTTTATCCGTCTCCCTTACAATGAGCTTTGCAAATTAGTAACAGGTTATGTTTCAAAGAAAATTTTTTAAAATTTTGTTTGTTGTTGACCCTATTGTTATTTTGCATTTATGTTTTAAAATGGTAAACTCATCTCTTTTTCAGATTAATGCTACATTTTAAAAAGTTTTCAAATGGAATGTTAGCAGAATCAATAATTTGTTGCTTTATTTTAAATTGCCCTGAAATTCCTCAATGATAAGAATAAAAGAAATAAGATGGTGTACATACTCTTATCGTTATGCCCACAAGGTGTATTAATGATTACCCAAGTATTTTGAAAGAGAAATTAAAATGCTCTGATGCCTCTATCATGTTTTCTCTGGATTCATTATTATAATCTTGATTGTACCACTGTTTGCAGTGGAGAAGTGTTGTCAAGGTAGGAAGAGAAGTGTTTAGCAACATATCAGATGCACCAATAAGTAAATTGGTGCCTCTCTGAGTCCATTAAAAAAGTTTATTGCTAGACTTGATACATTAACTCAGAAGTCTTCGAAGTAGCACCTTTGTGATCCGCACAATACTGCTAGTGAATATTCCACGCCTCATATACCTTCTGGAAGACGGTGGCCAGAATGCTGCTTAACTCCCTCATCATTGACTATTGTAGCGCTTCCACTGAGAAGTGGTGACATCCTTTCAGCAGGGATTTGAGGTGGGGAAAGAAAAAGAAGTCTGGTAGGGTATTGTCTAAAAAATTTGGATGCTCTGTCACATGGTCAAGGTCTTGACAGATCTGTATGGGAGTTCCCTTCCTTCACATCTGAGAGCACTCCTGGCACCAACTTTGAACACACCTTTCTCATGCCCATGTTTTTGGTCATAAGTCTATGCACATCACTTTGAGGGATACGAAGTTCATCAGAAACAATGTGAACAGTTAATCTTCTATCCCTGTCCAACCAAGCCTTCACTCTTGCAAGATTTTCATCACTTTTTCGACATCTGGTGTCAACATCTTCTTTACCCTCCTGTAACAACTTGCACCACTCCAGAACAACTGATCTATCCATGGCGTTTTCACCGTAAGCTGCCTTGAGCATATCATGAGTCTCTTTCGTGGTTTTGCCCAGTTTTATGCCCAGTGTGATGGTGTAGCGCTGTTCCAATAACCGATTCATGATGAAGCGTATTAAGGTCTGCATTTGAGTCATCTGCACTCAAAAAGGCTGGGATCCAGCTGCTTCCAGCCTTCCCTTAGACTCCCCTCACTTGGACTCAGCCAGAGAAACCGTCTATCCGGGAAAAAATGTCACTACTTTTGGGACAGACCTTGTCCATTGTATATGTATTTGTAGGATCCCAAGTTTTAGTGACATAATTTGGATGTATTATAAACCTTTCGGCATATTGCAATATTCTACTGAAATACCACAATTTTACAGAGAAGATAGGCCTGATATTCTTATGTTGTTTTTCTGGTGACCCTCTTCTTTGTACCCCATTTTTTGACACTTAAATTATGAGCAAATAAAGGCTTTATGCTAGGCAAATTCAAATCATTATACTGTCGTGCCTGGCTGGATTGAAGGCTCCTCGAGCACCCCCAGAACCTCGCTGAGTGAATAACTTGTAACCAAGGAGTAAGTCATCCAACTGGATGGATGGATTTGAATTATATATGGTACTGCCACTTGAAAGATCAATCTAAAACTTTTGGTTAATTTTCAAACTCCTGTATTCCTATGCTTATTAGTCATTGATACTCCTGGTAAATACAAACATAAACATATTATTTGGTAGTCGTATTGCAGGTATAGTTCTCAAAACATTTTTTTACATTCGTGTCACCTAAATGTCATTGCTTCTATGCCTGCTATTTGCCACTTTTTCTCACCAGCTAAGTGCACTCCAAAAACCTCTTGTATTTTGAAATTTGACTTGGGTGTAACTTAATAGAACTTACACAGTGTATTTAAAATTAAAGGAGTAACTTGATAATTTCGCACGAACTTCATTAAAGTACAACCTAGGTTTTGACATTGGATGTCATCAATGTGATACAGGCTTCTAACATCTAAACCTAGGTCATATTTTAACAAATATCATGCGGAAGTAACAAATTACTTTTTTAATTTTAAATATCTTGTTTTTTTTATCATGATTACAAACATTATAACATAATTATTGTTACTTTTTGTTTACTTTCAATTACCATCAAATGAAAGAGAGAATGTATTTTTCCTCAAGAGAGTTTACTTGGTTTGGTACAATGTGTTCCACTGTGATATGGCAATAGGTATGTACATTAAGTAAAAAACTTCCACAAAGTGAAGCCTGAACCTGCAAGGTTTATCCTATCAATTACATGCCCATCTTAACAACTCCCACCCTATATTTTCACCTCCTTTGGCTCCTCTTTTGTTTTGTAAAGCCCAGCTCACACTTCATTTTCCCGTTATATGGAGCCTTGCTGACTGTGTTGAGTGCTCGCTTGTGTGGAATTCTGTCTGCGTGGTCTGCGCAATAAATGTGCCTACTGGTGCAATCTGGTGGCCATGATGTGGACTATAGCTGCCCACTATCAGCGCTAGTTGCCCAAGACACCAGAGCCGTCTGTGCTTGGCAGATCGTCATGATGCCAGTTATATTAGTTTCTGTGCCCCTTGTTTTTACTGTTTGTCGAAAATGGAAATTGACAATTACATCAAATTTTTTGGTTTAGTGTGGTAAAAGTTATCAAGAAATTACTGATATGTTGATGGCTGTTTATGGTGATAATGCTCTGAAGAAAACATCTGTTTTCAAATGGATTAAGCATTTTAAAGATGGCTGACAAGATGCCATGAATAATGTAAGGCCTGGACGACCTACAGCCACCTGTCTTGACGACAACATTGGTTGTGCGGTGCCTTGTCCTTACTGATCATCGAAAAACTGTCCGAATGATAGCTGATGAACTGAATTTAGGAAAATCAACAGTACACACTATTTTAATGGAACATGATGGATGGATCCTTTACCATGACAATGTACGAGCACATTCAACATAGATTGTTTGCCAGTTTTTGGCAAAAAATTCGATCACCGTTCTTGTTCATCTTCTTCGCCAGATCTCACCCCCTGCGACTTTTTCCTATTCCCAAAATGTAAAAATGCAAAGAGGGGATATCACTGGGAAAATGTGGACACAATTAAGCAAGAAACGATGAGACAACTAAAAAGCCTAACTTCCGAGGTCTTCCATGGGTGCTTTAAACTGGAAAAGAAGATGGAATAAGTGCATAGCAATGAATGGAGAGAACTTTGAAGGGGACCAAATCGATGTAGACTAAATTTTGCAAAATAAAGTTTTTATGGCCTCAGTTTGCGTATTTATTGGACAGAGTAGTGTATCTGCTCCATGTTACTGGATTTTGAGTGTAGGTCGAGGGCCAGAAAAAGAGAACACAATTTTAGGATCCCAGTCAAGGTGAATGATTTTTACACGTGGAAAAATTGTCTCATTGTAATACGCATTGGTGAATGGCTCCATTAGAAGTTACTGTTGTGTCATCTCATGTAGTTTCTTTGAATTTGAGTCATTCAGGGAGGAAACCTGTTTATGTACAATTCACAGCCTAAATGAGATCCGCAATGCAATGAAGATATTGTCTAAGAGTATAAAACTTCTGACCCAGCTCTCCACCAAAATGAACATGACAGATGGATAGTTTTGCATCTTAAAGCTGAGACAATTATTTTTGGGCACCAATGTTGCCATTGTTTTTTTGCAATCCTTGTAAAATGTGAGAGGTGCTAAAATATGTTTCTGTTAGCCAGTTACCACAAAGTATTTACAAGTGCTAATTAGTGTGAAATAGATTAATTCATGATAGTGTCTCATTTAATGAATAAACGTCGGCGTTTTTTTTAATTAAATCAATGATAATCAGCTCAAGTTCTTCCAGAACGTCTTTATGCATCCTGGTATAGTTTTTAAAATGGCTTTTAATCTCTTCAGTTGTAATCCATTGTGTGTTGATGATTAAGATTCTGAAATAATTTCAAGTTTAACAGTTACTAGATGGTGTAAATCCTAAGTATTTGCATTCATCAATTCTTTGTGTAACATTCTTATGATGTCTCCTCTAAATATCTAGAAAATAGGTAGCTACTTTCTGCCCAATAGCCTTCTTTTCCTCACTCTTTGTTCCTTTCTCTTTGCTTCCAAAGCCATCAATCATTACAGTGGGATCAGCTTCATGCAACATGGTACAAAGCTTCTATCTATCTTGACTTCTCTACTATTTGAATTTTTAACAAATATTTACTAACAGTCCTCTGCCAGGTCTAAAAATTTAAGATTTCCTATATGGAATGCTTCAATTAGCAACTCAAGCCCCACAGGAGTACCAGCTAGACAGGCAAAATCATTAGGTGATGACTTCATAGGATCTGTGCCCATCAACCCTATCACACGCACATTGTAATTATTTGAGCTCTGTCACTTTCTCCTGTGAAATTGCTCAATAGTGACTTGTCTACATTCATAGTGAATGTTGGCTTTGGCTTCTCAATTGCCATCTTTGGGTGACTTTGTCTCTCTCAGTTGTCCAACCCTGGTAGAAACAAAAATTGGTGGTGAATAGGGAGGGTTCTCGCCTCTGGGGAAGTCTCATTGGGAAAACTGAATAGGTAGAATTGTGCAGTGAGTGGTAGTCTGGTTGCATGTGTTCTAAGGTTACCTATATTTTTATATCATGTTTCTGGTTGAAGTATTTGTTTTATCTTTTGAATACACAACTTGTCACTTTTTAGATTAAAAAAAATCACAATTTAGTCAATTTTCCCTGAAGTACTACGTAGAATTTTTTGGCCATCAAATGTTTGGAACGCTGCATATATTAAGTGGAATAGGGGGAAATGTGTGTAATATTATATTATTGTGGATTGAGTGCATTTTATACATGGTGATTAGAGTATTTCCAGATATTGGTCAAATAAGACCCATGGAGCAGAAATTGAGAGCTGCAAGGAAAAAGGAAAATATCTGAAGGTGCACTTGAGGCCGCACAAGAGTGTATCATAAGTCCTACAAATTCCAAAGGTTTTACAGAAGTGGATATTGCACACCCAATTTTCAAAGGAGCCCAGATGGTATTGGAGGAGGGAAATGAGAAGCATAAACGAGGACTGCTTCTTAGAAATTTGATGACATTAGAGAATAAAATTGCTTACGTTGACTGCATAAAAGGTGTCTAACTAAAGCTGTTGATTATATGATCTCCTTAACTTGAATTTTTTTTTATGGCTTTTGACATTAGTGGCTGTGCTGCGTATTCTGCCATTTCCTTTCATTTTAAAGGATACTGTTGAGACCTTGTTCTTCATTTAATCTACATATTTGTGTGTTATCTGAGAACAGTGTATTATGCCAGTGCACTGTGCTATTGGTTGTGTTGGGGATTGGGATGGTAGGGCAGGCTAATGTAGTGGCTTCACACTTAAAGGGCCCGGATTTGAATTCTGGAGGCAGTGGATCTTTTTCGGTGGTATCCAGATCCCTTACTTGTGGAGAGCACTTTAAGTGAGTACGCTGTTCATCAGATGGGACGTTGAACTGTGGACCTCGTGGTGACTTTTGTCAAGATTAGGCTAATGCCGACACCGGGTTTCTCTTTACCCTTCTTCCTCCCCTGTCCCTTTCTATTGGTGCAAATTACCTCTACTATCGGTTGACTCCCCTAAAGATACTACTACTATTGGTCATGTCAATTATGTATTTTGTTTTATCCATCTTCTATGTTTTATTTTCTAATAATAATGACCATAGAAACATTCAGTTCTTGAAGTTGAAAACATTCTGATTTTCACTTTCAACTTGACTCGAGTGGTAACTTGGTTTTTAAGAATGACTTCTCTCTAGCTCTTGCATTGTATTATCAATAAAATGGCAACATTAGCGACTTAAATTTCTGTACATGTGAGACAGGAAACCTCTGTTTTAAGCTACAGTAGTCTTTTCGGTATTGAATAGTTTGAATGATGTGGTCAAATAGCTAAATGAAAGAATAAAATGGTGTTTGGCCCTATTTTTTATATTGACCAGAAATCATGAACTTGGTAAAAGGTTCCCTAATTGCTCTCTTTTCAAGTCTGGAAGCCACAAAAGTTCCTAAAATTGACCTCTGCTGTGAGTGGCAGTCAGGTTGCATGTGTTTTAAGGTTTGGCAGTATTTTCTGATGATATTATTGGTTTAAGTATTCATTTTGTCTTTTGAATAAGCTCAGCTTGTCATTTTTAGATTTTAAGAAATCAATGCAAATATAAAATGAACGCACCTACGGTCTTGAAGCAATGAAAATGGGATTGGCGAGATGGTAAACCTGACTTCAAGTTTACGGTCTCGGCCATCCCATTTTCATTAAAAAAATCACTTTTTAGTCACTTTTACCTTAACAAGTGCCACATAGCACCTTTTTTGACCATCAATGTTTTGAGGCCCGCATATATGATGTTTTGGTCTTAATGCTAACTGTATCCTTTAAGGGTTTGACTGTGTAACTAAAATGCAGTCAAGGATGGCCATCCTCAAATGTTCACTTCTGCAAAGGAAAAATTTGGTGCTCATTGTTGTAGATTGTTGAAGTTTACCCTGAATAATGCTGACTGTTAACCTTAATTCTTCTCAGGAAACGTATCCTTTTGAACCACCTTTCGTCCGTGTAGTACATCCCATGATCTCCGGTGGTTATGTGTTGGTTGGTGGTGCCATCTGTATGGAACTGTTGACAAAACAAGGTTGGAGCTCTGCATATACAGTTGAAGCTGTAATCATGCAGATTGCAGCCACTTTAGTTAAAGGAAAGGCAAGAATTCAATTTGGCACAGCCAAAGTATGCAACCAGGTAGGTTACAGACTCTATAATCTCTGTGATGTGCATCTAGGTTAATAATTTCCATCGGACCTAAACTGATAGGCTGCCAGTATATAAAGTAAACAAGTGTATTTGTGCATGAGGTAGGAAGGAATAACGTATGTAACTCTTTCCTATGCTATGGGTTTAAACAACTTATGAAGTGAAGTTTAAAAGATGCTCCTAATTATATGTTAAAGCTTTAATTGTGCCTGTGCATCAGTGTAGGTTTTTGTGTCGTATATGTAACTCAAAAGTATTTTGAATTTTTTGTTGCAGGGCCAGTACAGTTTGGCAAGGGCACAACAATCCTTTAAATCTTTAGTTCAGATCCACGAAAAAAATGGTAAGTTGATTTAACAGTCTCAAATCAAAATTAATTGGTATTAAATTAACTATTCCAACATAATATCCAGTGTAAGAAAAATTCAGAAATTTTTGTGTAACTTCTTCTCAGCCATATAATGGAATCACCCTAGCTGGTGGTGTGATGGATTCCTCTGATTATTTTCATAATGTATGTCATTCCTTAGCCATTGATGCCAACCTGATCAGAAGTTATATTGAAGTTAGATGAGCATGAGGTTAAAGGGGGATAGAAACAGTGAAATTAGGAATCATTTTAATTACAATGTAGGATTGCTGGTCTGTACTCGGCCATATATATATATTGGATGACACAGTTTGCATTCGTGAAGTGATTTACTCACAGATATTATCCCACCACTGCAGTTAGATGCCTAAAGAGTAAAAGGTAAAAGTCTGATTTTACATATGTTTTCTTGGGTCCTTTCAAATACATAATTTGAAGGTTTCAATATATACTCTCATAGGTGCACCTCATATTTCATTTACCCATTTATTTTCTCCCCAGCTAAATCACTTGGTGATTTTTCATGTGGCAGCAGAATTAGTTCATTATATTCAGTGAAGTTTGAAAAATTCCCTTGTTTAGCAAAGTATTTTTGATAAAGAACTCGGCCTCATAGTTTCAGAATCATATAATGTGATCAGTTCATGCAAAGTAAAAGGGCAATGATGGGAGTTCGGGAAGTGACTCACCCAGAAATTGTAACATTTTGAGCTTGACCATGCTAAAAATACATTGATTGCTGGCATGCGGTAAAGAGTTAATGGTCGATGGATAAACTTCATGAAATGTCCTTGTACCAGAAGCAGACATTGAAACTGTTACATTTCTTTGGATAATGAAACTTTATCGGACAAGTTAAAAATTATTATCACCTATTGATAATAAGAGCACTTATTGTACATTTTTGAAAGTGTTTCAATCTATCTAAAATGATTTTGGTTGAAGAAGTATTAGTATCATTCAAACGTTGTGATGTTTACATCAATAATAATACATAAATCATAGAACAGTTGGCTGAAAGAAGAATATGAGGTGTTTTCCACACACTTTTATAAATCATAGAACAGTTGGCTGAAAGAAGAATATGAGGTGTTTTCCACACACTTTTATTTGGTGTTACTAATTTCTATGCATTGGTGTCATTTTCAGGTGCCTAATGCATTGAACGTAGTAGTACGCAATCACCTATACAGTGGAACCTTGCTTAACGAGCACCTCCCACTGTGATTAATTTCCATAATGAGCAAAAATTATTGGTCCTGAAAATGATTCGCTTCACTAGTGACTTTTCGCATAACAAGTGACAAGGAGAGAGGAATTCCCTAATTCTTTGCCTGCCTGCTACTGCAGTTGGTCTCCAGCACTCATTCCACTAGTATCTAGTCTAGTCTAGTTCCTCCATCCATGACTCGAAAGTAGTGGTGGAGAGTGAGCTCTTAAGGGCCCAACGTCGCTGAGCTAGAGAGGATAGTGGCGGAGCTCTGCTCCAGGCCGACGGGGTGTGTGGCTGCCATGGGCACGGGGGCTCGCCCCGTTGCCTCCCAGGCCGCAAGCAGCACCAGTTTGGTGTCCTTGGTGTGTCCGGGTGCAAATGCTAATAAGTTGGTCTTGGAGGTGACCGTGGTCGGCCCTTCTCGCCCGGTGGCGACCCCTTCCCCCTGGCCATAGGAGTGGAAGGTGGCGACCAAGAGGCGCGGAGCAGTGGTGAGATCGATTCTGGGAGAGGGGGTGGTGGAGGCCACCCCCATCCCTGTCAGCAACGGCCTCATGGCACTGTCCGAGGATGGCATCGTGATGCCTGTTTTGCGTGGATGAGAGCGCACCCCAATCCTCGACATCCTCCATCCCTAGAGGTAGTCGCACTGGGAGGGGGGAATCTTATAACAAGCAGTTTAGATAAAGATTAAACTCATTCTTCCACAGTATTTTCAATACATGCTCCCAGAATATACGGGAGAACCTTCCAAAAACATTTCTGCAGCCAATGCATGCAATTGACTTTTCCACCCGCAGAATAGAGTTACTCCTTAAAAACACGACCCCCGACAAATCTCCGGGACCTGATGAGATACCGGCTCGCATGTATAAAGAACTGTCGTCTGAAATTGCCCCTTATCTTGAAATAATATTTAAGAAATCATTAGCAGAAGGAAGCATGCCAAGCGGCTGGAAGATAACTTCTATAATGCCCATATTTAAAAACGCTGACTGGGAGTGCCCATTAATTATAGGCCAATATCGCTCACCTCCATCTCCTGTAAGATTCTTGAACACATGATTGTTAGTTCCATAATGAGGTACCTCGATAGCCAAGATTTATTGATAAATAACCAACACAGGTTCCATTAAGGTAGATCCTGCAAAACTCAACTCACACTCTTTGTTCATGATGTAATGCATTCCGGTGAAAGTAATATTCCAGTTAATTCGATATTCCTAGATTTTAAATAAGCATTTGATAAAGTCCTTCATTGCAAGTTACTCACAAAGTTGGAATCTTTTATGGAATGCACGGAAGTATTATTTGCTGGATTAGACAATTTTTAAAAAATCACGTTCAAAAAGTCATCCTGGATGGTGTATCATCTGATACCGTCAAGGTCGTGTCGGGTGTATCACAGGGAAAAGTCATAGGCCCCCTCTTGTTTTTTATTTACATAAATGACCTCTGCTCCATCTTTTTGCTGACGATGCGGTGATTTATGGGGACATTCGAAGTCGCGGAGACAGAGTCGCGTTAGCTAACAACCTAGATGCAATTCAGACTTGGTGCAATACGTGGCGATTGGAATTAAATTTGAAAAAATGCATAGTAATACATTTTTGGGAAAAGAGTAATTCCCTTCCATTTAGTTACAAAGTGAGACAAAAAGAAATCGCGATGGTAGATTCCTTTAAATACTTGGGTGTAACAATTACTCACGATCTGTCCTGGGGAAAGCACATACGAGAAGTATGTGGTCGTGCTAATAAAAAATTGGGAGTTGTAAAAAGAGTGCTTGGTAGATGTGATGAAAAAGTGATGGAATGATGTTTTCATGCCCTAGTCAGGCCCCACCTAGATTATGCTGCCAGTATATTGGATCCTTAAGAGATGAATTTGATTTCGGAATTAGATCAAGTTCAGCGGAGGGGGGCTAGATTTGTCAAAAATTGTTATGACCAACGCAGTAGCGTAATTACTTAGCTAGAAAATTTAGGCTGGGATTCCCTCAAACAGCAGCATTTACAATATAGATTTAACTTATTAAAAACATTTAAAGATGAGTCCTTTTCTGGTGTCATCAAGAACATAATACGAACCCCAACGTATTACGGGCGGAGAAATAGTAGTACTGAAGAAAAGTGTGTGGAAAATACCTCGCATTCTTCTTTCATTCAAAATGGATTTCTACGTTGCAAGCCTGATATCACCGAGTGTATGAGAAAAGTTGGCATAAAAGTCTACAGACAACCATTTTGATATAAGCTAATGTTTACTTTGTAATTTGTTTTGAAAAATATCCTTTGAGCATAAATTCAAGCCTTGGAAAGAAATCTTTCACATCCAAGGCCTAAGCAGTGTGTTTTGAGGAATAGCATTGTCTTATTTTTCATTGCATTTAAATGAATAATCTATTATTTTGTAACTGATAAAAAATTGTTTAAATTAATCAATTCAAGTAATTATTTAATTTCATGTGTATAGTATCTAAATAGTATTTACTATTAAAGCCATGATGCTGAAAAGTTTGGATTCCCATAGCTAATAAATATAAAGGTGTGTTCTATAGTAATTTGTGCAATGGTTTTAACTGTAACCCATCTGATTAAGACCAGAAAAAAATGACATAAAATTATTTTAGGTAATTATATGATTGGTAATTGAAAAGTGTTAAAGACACTCATTTTGAAAGAGCCTAGTGGTCATGATGCAATTCTTTACCCCACTTAGGAAAAAGAGAACCCATGTATGGCATATTATGTAGATGTGGAATCACATTATTGTGAGGAGATTGGGCTGTGTTGAATAAAATAATTGAAAATTTTATTGCTATTTTTGCCCATTAGAGAAGTTTTTAAATCATGTAATGTTTTTTTTTGCATCATAATGCATGTAATTTTTTTGGTATAATTTTCTTATTTAAGCTCTACAATTAACCCAATGTAAGTTTTTAAAATCTGGGCAAGTAGAGAATACAGCTGGAAAAACCTTGTAATGATTAAGAAACTGTGGTTCTGATATGTGTTAGTTGTTCTAATTAGCATATGCAGGTCTGACCTCTTCTGAGGATATACTGTCCAAATTTGTTGATTTTTTTATTATTCTAGGTGCAATATGAATTTTGGGTAATGATGTTATTAAATGTGTGCACACATTAGCCTTAAGCTGCTTCACTTTTTTTGGGATGGCAACTGTCTTCTGGCCGAACTCTTTCCTCATTAGTACCATAACTTAGCTAATACTGAAGTATGATTTTTCCGAAATTTACTGGCTATGACTATGTATCAATAATTGGTGTTTTCCTCGGTCACACTAAATGAAAATGGATTTATTATGTTATTTAGATTTGATAGAGGCCAGGGTTTATGACATTTAATTAAACTGAGGATATCTCAAACCTCCAGTTAAGACCAATACTCAAATTTTATTGTTGCTAGTTAAATGTAAAACCAACCTTTGAACAGCTCAATCACAGACAGAGGATATTACTATGGCTGCAATGTTCATATTACACTAATGCACAATCTTATTTGTTTATAAAGTTGGGTTTTTACATTAACTAATGATTGGATATAACAAGACTTTATAAAACCAAGGCTTAGTGTTCTAGTGGTAAGAATTAATGCCCTTGAATGCATTAGTTTGTAGATTATACTTAAGGATTTAGTGTTGTTTTAAGAGGTTGCTTAAGGTTTCCTTTTTCTTATTTCCAGGATGGTTCACTCCTCCAAAAGAGGACGGTTAAATGTCAATTTTGCATTTACCCTGAATTTAAGTTCTTCCACCAGTTGGCGGGGAATCCTTCATCATGTATAAAGTATCAAAATCACAGCATCATTTATTAATGTACATCTGACATTTCTTAGTAGCATCCTCGAAACAGTTAAATATGCTGTTATTTATTCCTCCCGAGTGAGTAGTGTAGGTTATGTCTTGATTTTTACCAGCAGTGAAATGAGTTGAACTCAAGAAGTGATGTGTCTAAAGATTGACTGTGCCGTTTTATGAATGTACATACTTTTCCTGCTCTTCTAATCTTTTTTTTAAAAAATCCCCTTTCTATTGAGGCACGTTTGAAGTGAGAATAAGGAGAATTGGACAAATTCGGTGGTCAGTGATAAATTTTAGCCGGTGATTTACATCTATGGAAAATGATACCTTTTATTAAATTTTGAAGGCTTGGTATAACTCAGTGTGTAGTCTTGCAAATGAGTTTATACAGCCTTGCACCATTTAATTGATTCTTTACTGATGGGATATGATAAAAGGGGTTTGCGGCAAAGTGATCAGGTATGTAGTTTCTGGTTACCTTAGTGATTTTCAGTTCACAGACAATACTATAGTGGTAACTATGCCAAGAAATTTACGGACTGCCACATCTGAAGTGTTGCTTAAGTGTGAGAATGAGAGTCTTGAATGAAAGCTTAGGATGATTCCATCGACACATTCCATGCCACATTGCCGTTTGGACTTAGCTATGAGGTGTCAGCCTATTTGGCTGCATAAGGAAGACATTAACAGAAGTGCAAACAGGAAGTAATTATTTTCAGGCCTATTTACTTCTTAGGCCTTACCATCGTAGCTATTACTGCATCATATATGGCTCATCTTTTCTGAATTAGTATAACCTGTACCGCTCTTGGCACTATCTAAAAGGAAATATAAAAGAAGACATAATAATTTGTTAAACATTATTATCTAAACAACCCATGTTATGTAAGCTTGTTATCCCATTCTTCTGAATTAAGTAGATTGGAGTTGCAGTTAACTTTTCTTATGAAAAAATTAGAAAAGTGATGAAAAACATGTAATAAAATTAAAATGCATTATTATTTTTTTTTTTTGGCTTAGGGGTAAGTAACATGTTTTTGTGAAATTTTTTAATCTCTTGGTTGGTTATTCATGGCCTTCAAATGGCATTTTGGTCTTGATGAAATACCATATTTAAGGCAGCATTAGATTTTCCCTGAGCAACTAGATGGCCTTGTTGTATTTGTTAGTTTTTATTTTTCCATTTGTCCCATTCCAGCGCTCAAGTTGTTGTGTTACATTGACTTCACATTTTATTGTAATTTTAAGTTCCTAATTAAAACTTTACAATGTGCAATGTTACTCTGATGATTTAAATCTGTCAAGTACCTATATAACGTTGCCATATGAAATTATTTAGTAAAAGCCAAAATATTTTTTGAACTATAATCAGAAAAAATGATTCATGTCTTGTTTAGTTGTTAGTTGTAAGTCACTTTAGTCTGTAACTTGTATTTCAATACTGTAAAGAAATGAGCTGCTTGAATGATGTCTGATCATAGGAATAAATTAACAACCAAACTGAGTATCATTTACTTCTTGATCATCTTATGTTAATGCAAATCCAAAGTATGTAAATAAGGTACTGAAAATCATCTAATCGGTAGATGTTGTAAAGTTGTCTCTCTTTCTCTCTCTCTCTCTGGATGCATCTAAAGCACATTGTTTGTAATGTAGGATAGTCTCTTTAGTTTTGAAGGTGCATATTTTAGGTTTTCAATAAAGTATTCTGATTTATAATGTAATCATTATTTTTTTGAAGAGTTAAAATTAGCAAACTCGTTTAAAATTTTGTACATCAATTCATTTTTACCATATTATTGCAAAAAATAATTCATTTTGTCATACCCTATTCTGCATTCATCTATTTTGTTCTTCTTGACATTAAATGACAGTGTGATACCATTAATTATTGAGTTTTCTTTAAAAATACAATTTTTGAAAGGCTTGAAAAGTTGTATTTATGAGCCCCTAGTTGCCTAACTCAAAAATTCATATTTGTCCAAGTTTATTGCTTTCATTAATATTTAACTTATAGAAAGTAATGAGCTGGCCATTATTTGTGCAATTAGTTCTCGTAATTAAGTATTTTATTAGGACATGGATTGGTCAACTCAAATGTTCCATCATAGCTCAAGAATTATATTAGCAATCCTTTCAGAATGTGAGTTTTCTGGAATGAAAAAGCACAACCAACCCAAGTCCAGTTTGTTAGGTAAGAATGATGGAGCATGCTCAGAGCTTAGCCTAGAAGGAAATTCACTCACTTTGTTAGGGGCCAGGTGCTTTCTCATGTTGCCTGTGGTCCAAGAAGGTCTGGCATACAATAGATAACATGTGTGAAGCCAAGGTTGCCAAGAGGCATCACTTGGATTTGAACTCTGGGCCTTGTTATAGAACAAGTTACTCAATAAGTTCCGAAGCCTTTTGAGTCGGTAATGAGCGGGGAAAACTAGAAGACGATGCATACCACAAAAATAAGAATTATTCTCATTGGGTCTAATTAAGTCCACAATGAAATCCAATAGTTTTGCATGAGTTTCTTGAGAAAATCTGACAGCTATTATTAAGGGAATTGAAGTTTAAATGTTCTACAACTGAAATTTTATTAGATAGTGTATTAAATATATTATTTATGTCAACATTAACAGTTGATCTGTTTTATATTTTCTTTTAATATATAACCTGATTTCATCAGACAAATGGTTGTAATAATTGGAATATAATTGATAACTTGCATTCCCCCTCCTTAGTGAAATCATCTTGAAGACATTCATGGTTAGGATCTTTATTATTCTAGAGTTTCTTAACAAGGCAGTTACATTCACAATTTAGTCAAGTCAGTTACATTGAGACAATTATTTGAAAAAAAGAATTTAATATAAACATGGAATATTGTCCACAGTCAGGACATTCCCCCTCAAGTCTCCTGGACTTAACCATGAATGGCCAAGATGAGGCCTATTTTGAGAATGGTGATACTAAATGATGCAAACAAAATGCCCCCAGCAGCAGGCATCTACTGACAGGATATACTCATCAGGTGAACACTTAAGTTAAATATGTAGCAGCTTTTGTTGGAAGTATCCAGTCCTACAGCTGCTTGACACATGGCTAAAAGGGTAAAATTTTCCTGTGCTTTATGCAGAAATTGTGTCTAATTCTCCAGTCCTACCTGACCTCCCCCCCTCCACGCCCTTTCGGGTTATATGTAGATGGCCTATGCCTTAAATTCAAAAGTTTCTCTTTTCTTTCCCAAGGAGGGAAAAATGTGGATAGAAACAAAAAAGGACTTGAGTACATTTCGAAAATGTTTGGTGGGGCAACCACTATCTTCTGCAGGCAAGTTCCTGTTATATTATATTTTACATAATATAATACTTTAATATATTTATACACATACTTGTATGTGTATTCATAATATTTGCTAATAATATGAAGGAGGAATTTAAGAAGTTCCTATTTTAGAAAACCTGATGGCTAAGACATTTGGCAGAATCTGATCATCATGTTGTTGATATGAATTCCATGTAGTGTAATTAATTATGTATGTATTACTGTTGATAAGTAAGGTAGTGTATCTTTCCTTCTAGATAACAAAATTTGTGGATTGGAGCAGGAAGAACAATAAATGTTGGCATTATTTTTAATGAAAATGGTCGTACTTATGGGAAGGCTACAAAATTATTTGTATCAGCATCAACTAGGGAAATTTATGGCCAGAGTTCTTTAAGACCCACAGAATACATTTGTAAAGACTGATATAATAATGAATGATTAAGAAAGAGGCTTTTGTTGGAAGGATAAATGCATACTGAAAAATAGTGAAATTATCATAAGTCTGCCAGTTAAGGTAGATTATGGATGAAGCAAGACTAGACCAGTGCAATGATACAACCCCAGCCTCTCCTTACAGAACAGAACCCCAAAATCTGAAATAAGATACAACAAGCCCCTCTGCAATTCAGCATACTACCTTGATCAAAAATTTCCCGGAATTTATTCAGAAAATTAAAAATACAAGTTTATTCATCTAAATCTATATTGTCCCCTTCAAAGTAATCCCCATCGACTGCAACACACTTATGCCAGCGCTTGATCCAATCCTCGAAACATTTTTTATATTCGGTTTTCGGTATGTCCATCAGTGCTTCCTGCGATTTTTCCATTACTTCCTCTCGGCTGCTAAAACGCGTTCCCCGTAATGGTTTTTAACTCGATTGAACAGAAAGAAGTCGCAGGGAGCCAAATCAGGTGAATTCGGTGGCTGTTGGATGGTATTTGTTGCATTTTTCGTCAAAAAATTACGAATAATGATAGCACTGTGCGACGGTGCGTTATCATGGTGCAAAATCCACGAGTTTTCTGCCCACATTTCTGGTCTCTTTCGGCGAATTGCTTCACGCAAACGTCTCATAACGCCCAAATAATACTCTTTGTTTACTGTCTGGCCTTCTGGCAAAAATTCATGATGCACTACACCGTTGTAATCCATGAAAACCGTCAGCATTGCCTTCTTTTTTGACTGAAAACGACGTGGTTTTTTTGGTCTCGGCTCATTTGGTGAACGCCATTCACTTGCCTGATGTCTGGATTGCGTGTCGTACTCATAAACCCACGTCTCGTCTCCAGTAATGATCCTTTTGATGAATGTGGGATCGGATTCAGCCTCGCAAATCATGTCTTTTGCGACGTCAACACGGTCTCTTTTTTGCATGAAATTGAGGTCTTTTGGCACCAACTTTGCTGCTACACGACGGAAACCCAAATCATTAACCACAATGTCTTGGGCGGATCCATAGGCAATGTTCAAGTCCTCCGCTATTTCTCTGATGGTTAATTTGCGGTTATTGACCAACATTTCTTTTACTTTATCAATTTTTTCACCGACTTTCGATGTCGATGGTCTGCCACTGCGTTCATCATCTTCGATTGACTCACGACCACTTCTGAACCGCTCGTGCCACTGGTAAACGACCGTTTTTTTTAGAGAATCGTTGCCGAAACACTTTTCCAACATTTCCAACGTCCGTGCGCCACTAAATCCGTTTTTTACGCAAAATTTAATACAAGTTCGTTGTTGCAAATTTAAATCCATTTCTGAAATTGTAAAAAATCGCCAACACACACAGAGATAGATGTACTCTTGGCTACGTAACTTTTGCAAATGTCAAGTTATGACACTAAGATTTAAAGGGAATATCAACAACAGATGTACCAATTTAACAAAAAAAACAGAACTCAAATCGGAACGATGGGAGCGCCACACGGTGGTTATTCCGGGAACTTTTTGATCGAGGTAGTACTTTCCCCCCCTCCCTTGATTCAATCCGACATGCCTATCTAATTCCTACCACTTCATTGCTTGCTTAACATTCTCCACTATATCCCAATCTTCATTATCCCAATGTTTTTAAAAATATTCTTCATCCATCTTTCCTACCTCTTATGGATTTCTCACAACAATTCTCTCTCCTACCCATCCCATGGCTAGCACTTCATATAGTATGTTTTCCCATCTTTCCACTTCACCTTTTCCCTCCTCCACACCCATATTTTGGAAACCCCCAATATGCCTATTATCCTGCTTCAATGACCATGTTTCCACGCCATACAAAATTATGCTACATAGCTTAGTTTTTACAAGCCTTTTCTTTACATCCTTTCTCAAAGTCTCCATCATTAATTCATTGCCTAATGCAGTTCTACACCTTTCTGCCCTAAGATTATTTTGGTCCAAAACACTAATGAGATACATAAACTATGCCACCTGCCCTTTAATGTTAATGTTTAACTTAGCCTTCTTCCTGGAAAACTGCAAAACCTTTGTTTTATTCATATTGATTCTCATCCCATATCTATCACAGTGATTTTCGAATTCACTCAGCAATTCTTGCAACCCCTTGGTTGACTGACAAACTAGAGCTTTGTCATCAGGAAATATAACCGATTTTGTGATTCTGCACTGACTTTCATTCCTATCTCCAGTTCTTGCCATGCATCTTTAATCATTTCCTCCACATAAACGTTGAACAGCATCAGTGATAATGGACATCCTTGCCCTACTCCTCTTCCTAACACTGCTTACTCTTCGTTCCCCACTCGCACCCGAGAATCATGAGACATGTACAGGTAGCTGGTTAGCCTCCTGTCCCTCCAATCTATTCCCCTTTTCTGCAATACACAGTTTTTTCCAATTCATTCTATCAAATGCCTTTTTGAAACCTACAGCACAGGCATATATGCCAAAACATTTACGAAATAGGTGAACTGTCCCACCTGCTCCAGTTCCTGAATTTCTATTTTATTATTTAATTTAGCTTTTCTCTTTCTGGAAAACCATATATCCTTTATCTTTTTATGTTAATTCTCATCCCTTATCTTTTGCACTGACTTTCCAATGTGCTCATTACCTGCATTCCGTGCCAAATTTCATTCACATCTCCAATTTTTCCGGTGCATCTTAAACCATTTCCTCCACTTTTAATGGAATAGAACAGGTGATGATGGACCATCCTTGCTTACCCCTCTTACTATCCATCCGCACCCTCCATCCTCTACTGAGGCCTTAGTAATCTCAGATATGTACAGGTTTGCATATAAGACTCCTATCCCTCCGATCTACTTTTATTTTCTGCAATGACTTCATTAATTATAACAAGTGACTCCATCAACTGCATTCGTGAAGTCAATGAAACAAACAAATACATCCTGATTGTATAATAGGTTCTTATCTATTAGCTATTAGTTCTTATTTTTCTTCTCTTTAATGATATGCCATCAATGTTTTTATCTTTCTCATTTCTGAAATGAACATCATCCCTTAAGTAATCATTTGCCATTTTTATTGATTATCATGAGTACCACTTAGCTGTGTGCAAAATCAAACTTATTTTTCTATAACATTCACATATGGCTGCCTTACCATATTTTGAGGTGGGAATAAGCACATATGACAAAATCATTCTGCTTTATTCTTCCCTCTTAATGTTACAGACCAACACATCAAATCTCTTCCTTTAACATCTCTGAGACAAATGAAGTTCCGCAGGAATGTTTCCTACCCCCATAACCTTATTTGATTTCAAATCCCTTCATTACATATCCCACCATAAAGCCAGTCTGGAACTAAGTTGTCTTCATCTACTTCTTATTCTCTTTCTATGCCTAATTTTGCTTGCTTAATGTCTTCACAATGTAGTTCCTCGATTCATTCTTTCCATCACTCTTGACTTATCTTTGATTGTTTGCATGGATTTTTCTATCTTATCCCTGTCCCCCGCACCAATTTCTGTGAGATATGAGCCTGGAAAAGAATAGAGAAACTATTTTGGCAGTAGAGAAGGACATGAAGGGTGGGCAAAGTAAGGAAAATAGTTGGTAAAATGCAAAGATCTTACTGGAAGGATGATGTATCGAGTGGTGGGATGTTGAAGGCCCTAATATAAGGAAAAATTATAATATATACACACACCCACACAGTTCCTTTCTTCTTTTCCTTGAAAAAGATGGCTTGACCACTGAAATTTCGATAACGTGTCTTTTGTTTTTTGTGTTTGTTTTGGTTTGCTAGTGCTAACTTGATATACATTATTATACACATCTGAGAGACTTTCACATGAGATATATATATATATTATTGAATAAAAAGGTAGGAAGAAGCGGAGTCAACATAGAGCGAACAACGGATAGAATATTATTAGTAGAAATTAGAGCAGAACTGACGAACTTAGTCAATGTTCAGGTATGCATGCCACCAAGCAATCAAACGGAGGGAGAAGTCGATAGGATATCATATGATCACTTAAGAGGACAGAATTGCATGTGTTCCTGCAGGGAAACATTTGATACTGATTGGGGATTAGAATGCAATGGTGATGAGGTGGGGGACTATGGTTTGGGTACGAGGAATAACTGTGGAGAGAAAGCAATTGAATTCTGCAGGAGATAGGGGTTAGTCATCACCAACCCTTGGTTTAGACACCACAAAAGGTGTAGGTATACATGGAAAATGCCAGGTGACTCAGAAAGGTATCATTCAGAGAATATTAAGTTAAGGCCCAGGTTTAGAAACTGTGTGATCAATTCACTCAGCTTCCCGGGAGCAGATGCGGACTCTCATCACAATTTAGTTGAAGTGATGTGTATTGTTCATTTCAAAAGTCCTGGATCCTCAAGTACTCAGTCGGAAATCGAGTACTTGAGGATCCAAGTTTGATTCAAAGTCAAGGTAAATAATTTTTTCATTGGCCAATGCATGCATTTCGGTGCTCAACAGTGGATGACTTCATTAAAGAAACTATCCTGGCATCTCTCACAGTTAATAGGATAAATTATACAAGTTCGCATAACCTCAATTATTAGGTTTCCTATTGTTGTTCCCCAAGTTGTCCTATTATATTACAAGCTAAGATGTCCTATTATATTTTTTAATTCAAAACTTCGACTCCAAATAAACTTGGATAATAATGGAAAATAAATACTTGGTTATTCCACATATATATGGAATACATATACGTGGAATAACCGAGTATTTATTTTCTGAAATGAATCGCTTCTACAAAGTGATGCCTGAAACCATTCAATGGGATAATAACAATGACAACAATCCATTTAATAGGTGTACACCACAAATATACAATCATAAGTATATAATTAAAGTACAGAGCAAAAAATTACTCAGATTGTCAAAGCAATCAGGTTACCTAAGTTAATCTCAAGGAACTCGTGGATTGATTAAACAGACCAGCTAGTGCAGTTTGGTTTAATATCCATTATCATTAACAGTATATGTGAAATTGGGTTATCTGATAACATGTGAGTGCCCTACAATTTCTTATGTGTATAGCAGAGTAGGTGAGTAACAGGAGCCCAGGTGCCTTTTGCCAACCCTGTCTAAATAAAAAGTAGTGTGATTTTCTGGTTACCAACTAGAAGCAGAAATAGTTGGCAAGAAATTGACAAAAATATTTTTGTCCATTTCTATTTCAAACTCAACCTCTGGTTTGATTACACTACGGTTGATTTTGATGGGTGAAATAGAGTACATTATTTTAGTTATATTAACTAAAAGATTATTATAGAGTCTTTTGCATATTGTAACTTGAGTGAATGTGAATAAATCAGAAATTAATTTGCTTTTTTGTTTAATTTTTAATTAGTATATAAGTGTATGTACAAATATATAAAGTTAGAAAAACTCTGCTTAAGACAAATTGGAGCACCTTGTGAAGTACTTATCCAACTATATAAACTTCTATTACTCTTCTATCACATTATTATCTGGTTTATATTTCTATAATTAAAGAGTTATAGGCAATTGAAAGACAATAAATGATATGTGGCTAATTGGACAGGATAATCACCCGGGAAGATTAATGTTCAGATGCGTACAACTTAGCCTATTGTCTGTAATGGCAAATTTTATCTACCTCACAGATTTTCATGCCACAACTTTATCACAATACTATAATCTGATCTATCATTTAATTAAGCACCTGCTAATGGCTTCATGCACTAATGGTCACATACATATGGTGCAGGAAAACCCACAAATGTGGAATGATTTTATGAGATAAAAGTTAATGTGAATGACATCTAGTAATTTCATGGGTTCAAGTAAAAATGTTTGATTTATGAAAAATGTGGAAGTTTTGATGATCAATAAAAGCACTTAGGATATTGTGGAGGACAGGGAATTAACTAATCACCTGTCATTTTCCAAATGTATGGTAATAGCAGCTAAGAGTGTGCTCAGCATGTGCTTCATTTGAGGAAAGTGCCGAGATTTGGACATGAGGTTCTTTAGCATACTGTAAAACAATAACTGCCCAATAGGAATTAGAGATGTATCTGGCTATTTAGCTGCATAATCAATGCTATTTTCTGGAAGGTGTCAACATTATAGGGTATCAATGACTAGTAATCACAGTTATGAAAAGAAATTATTCGACTTTTTAAAATGTAATTTGCAAATTTATATTCAAATAACTTGAGACTTAAAAAATTTGTTCTAGAACATTGAACTGATATGTTTATTCACCTTGATTGGGTGTTTTCGGATAACAGGTTCTTTCCCGTATTTTCAATGACAAAAAATATATTTTTTGGAGAATAATGTTTCTAAAATAATGTAATTTTTCTTCATTATGATGATTATCTCTATTCATCACCTGTCAATATTTGCTTGAAGAAAATGATATTGCATTTAATTTTTCATGTAAATATATATCTAGAGTACAATGCTGAGTATACTAAGTATTGCTATTATGAATGTAACATAACTTTACATTATAATATCAGATAAAGAAGAAGTATACTTTTTTCTCATCACCCATCATTACACTAGAAAAATTATGGATACACTAAGCATAATTCTGCCTAATTCAAAATTATTTTCCAAGAATTTCCTCATTCCTATTTTTGGGAAATCATGTGAAACAGATCTGAGAGGCCCAAAGGTGATGGTTTTATTTCTTTTTATCATTTCGTAGTAGGCTTTAAACTATACCACAATGCAAATATTTACCATCATTGCACAAAAAACAAGAGGTGGCATTTTGCCCCTCCAGATTCAACTGAAGCAAATGCTGAGTGTGACCCGCCCAGTTTTACCAGCTATCATCAGTGAACATCTTCTGTACTGGTCTTTTCATCATGTACATAAATGAAATGTGCCAGATGAAAGTGTATTGTTGGAAATTGATTTCACCCATTCAGATATGCAATTTTGTGGGGAATCAACCAACAATTTGGAGAATCCCATTACAAAGTCTCCAAGTTTCAAATTTTTCTTTGTTTCAAGGATCTCCAGGTCACTGTTTATGATAGTTTTCTCAAATCCCTAAACAAATATTCTTAGATATTGTAATATATCATTTAAAGCAAGGGTATTTAAATAAATACTTTAAATCACAATTGTAACTGAGATTTAAACTTAGAAGACTGCAAATACAGTTGAGTGTATCAAAATTTAAGTAACCTGTTTTTTCCAGTAGGGAAATGAAATATAGTCAATAGTCAGTAAAAAAATTAATACAGTATAATCAGTTCCAACTGTAAACCTTATGTTGTATAAAATCTTAGACGTAAATAATATCTCTTACTTTAAAACAAAATAAATCTTAACAAACCATTCAACACAATTTAATTTCTGAAACAATTCAAGGACAAGCTAGAGGGTTTTCCAAATCATTTTCATACAGTCTTTATTTCTTAAATCAAGATACAAATAAACTGTGCACGAAGTAACATTCATCTATATAATATTTCATGGAGCATTTTCATCTCAATCAGATAATTTTTTCCAAATGAAGTCTTCTTAATATGACCAACTATCAAAAGGTTTTGATACACATAAATAGGTATGTCAATAAACAATTTACGTTTGTTTACCTAAATTTAACATAACATAAAAATTATTTCACATTTACCTCATGATACATTTTCTATATCAAAGCTTTAAGCACCAGCTCTACAAATAGGTGAATTACAAATTTGTCAAATTGATAGAAACTGCTAGAATAGAAACACTGGGTTGATAAACTAAGTGCACATCTTTCATACATCTCTCAAATAAAACATAAAGCACCATAATAATTTGCTATTGCACCTTATAATTCTAGAGGTTTTTAACAGTCTTATTTAAATGAATTAGCCTGCAACTAAATACATTACATAATATTCACAACTTCATCGCTATCAAGTCATAATATAAAACTTTGCCAATGATGAGAAAATTATGTTCTTAAAATGTCAAGAGTGGCAGGATTAACAAAAGTTTGACATACACATGTACCAGATTAACTTTTCTCAAATTAGAAAGAGCTTTAAGAAATTGTTAAAATCACTTTCACATTAAGCAGCAAATAGGAAGAGACTATTCAGTCACAGCTTGTAATCAGCATATTAGATCCTTTAGATAAGGTTCTAATAGAATACAGGAACAAAACCAGAACAACCTAGCAGATATGATCAAATCTACATTGGATTAAAAGAAAAGATAAAAAAGGAAGGATCAAAAGTGCTGCTAACAACCATACACACATAGCACTGATAATGGGAAATTACTGAAATGAGACAGCCATATTCTCATTCAATGAAATAAGTATAAAAATAAGTTTCTCTCAAATGTAACCGGTGAGATTGATAACATAGAACATTTATTCTGTAAACTTAATCAGTATGTGCATATTAAATTCATTGTTTCTATTTGATAACGGCCCAGGTTCATCATGTCATCCACAGAAATAAAATTATTGTCTAAAGCGATATGAAAAAAAAATTAAAATTCATTGTAAAACCAACATGCAAGAAAAGACAATTCACAACCTGTCAATGTGACAGCACACATAGCTTCAACTGCTCAACAGTAACAAAACTGTTACAACCACCAATACAGAGTGAACTTTGTTTACACAGTATAAAACACTAATAGCAATATGTTTCTGATAGGTTATAATTGCCCATATAGAATCTTACATTTACACAATAAGCTCACATGTATATAATCAAAAGTCATTCACATCCAGACAGCTTAAAATCCTGAAGAACATTACAAAAATATATGAGAAGCTAAATTAAATTAAAAAAGAATATATGATATTCAATTCTTAGCTCCTGGAGTAACTGATGAATTACATAAACAATACCCCAATTAAATTTTTAATTCAAATGATCCATGATCCACCTTTTATAGTTATTACTGAAATAACAACAAAAAAATCGGCACTTGAAAAATAATTTGCAAAAATTCATTACTTGAGGGAGTTCAAAACAATTGAAACATTAGGTAAACTAATTAACACTCAAAGAAACATTTAATAACAATATTAAGGTAAAATCTGTTAATTACATTGTATCAATGTGATAGGCCGACATTATGTTCACACATATGTAGCATGAATGAGTTACAATAACTAAATTATTTCGAGTGCTGTTAATGCCAATCACTTTTTTTTTTCATATTCTGGATGCAGAAGATGTTGATTGATATTAAAATAGAGAAAAAAAAATTTGGAAAATGCCAGAATTTGAAAGGCAAGCATACATTGTCATTAAGAATTCCAACTGGCAAACATGAACATTGGTAAAAGAAATTGAGCTCTATGGCCTCGTAAATTAAAAAAATATAACTCATGTAGCCATAATAAGCATTCAGCTATAGGAGTTTTATTTTATTAATGGACATTAGTGAAGCAAAAACAACTTGGTAAATTGCTTTAGTACCTGACAGTAAAAGTATCCATTAAAAAGCAATAGTCACAACCAAATTATTTTTACATGCTATTGTACATTTAAGTTGGTTATATAATTTACATGATGACGTTGATAATTAAATCAAAATAAGGAAAACAATACCCACACATTCAACCCGACAAGTTTCCTTACTTTAGTTTAAACCTCTACTTTGGCATTACAGGAGTTGTGGGAAAATGCAAGCTGAAATGAGGTAATTTTACATACAGAGAAGTTTTATCAATCAGGTCACATTTAAATTTCAAGAAAGATGACATGCATCAATGACAAGTTTCTACACTTTTTTTTACCAACTACAGAAGGCTAAAGTAAAAGAGTAAAATATGCACAAAGACAAAGCAATAAATGACTACCAATACAAAGTCTAATACTTCAATTGTCGAAGTAATTACTCATTGGAAAACAGCTATAAATGGGTCTACAATTCCTGGCTAAAGTGTACATAATGTTTGTATACACGTAATTAGAAAAGTGATGATGATCCTATCATAAACTATGATAGCCCTTTTTGACTATTTTTCACTGTGAGGGACCAAAAGGACTACATCCACAAAAGTTATTCCATGAAACACCTCTTTTGAGTGTTTACTGAAACACTTAAATATTTCATATAAAATCTCAAATTTTTAATCTTTAGATGAATACCATCTATGAATTCAATATATTTTGAGTTGCTAGGCACAATTTTCTTCCACGAACGATAACCATCATAATCACCTTTCCTGTCAGAAGACCCTCACATCCTGTACCAAATTTGGCTGGGCTTTCAAAGCCAAAAGTTTGTCATCCTCCCAGATACAAAAATATATTTATAAAATATCAAGTCTTGGACAACAAACACATTTAACTTCCACCATTTTCATCTACTCTCATTTGCTTCGACTCCCGTACATCACATTCTAGCTTCCTCTTCTCTGCTACATGATCACGACTAGTTGCCACTACACTGTCAGCTTCTACTTTAGGCAATGCCTGTGTCACTTGATCCATGATCAAATTAGCACCACTGATTAGGGTGAGCGTTGCTGCAGTTTGTCCATTGCCTACTCCAACAGGTGCATACGATGGAGGAATAAGTGAAGGTAAGGTTAAAATGTTGGACATGGCTGTATTGTCCAGATGGCTAGTGGAATCCTCTGCATTAATATGGGGGAGACTGGCAGGTAGCGTGACAACAGTCGTTTGAGTCGTGGGGTGAATGACGGAGGGGAGAGATGAAAGAGTTTGGGCAGGAAGTGGCAACTGAGAATGAAATGATGGTGACTCAATAGTGGGGGGTGGCAAATTGAGTGGCCTTTGTACTTCTCCAATGTGTCCTGTGAGGTCTGGCATCACAGGAGTACTGCTGATTGTAGTTGGAGTAGAGTGTATTACATTACTGCGGCAGGGATCTACAACCCTTGGTGTCATGACTGGTGCCTGAGCAGTACGACTACTTGTGACTGTAACAGCAGATGCAGCTGGGTTTATAGTCACATAAGAACCGTCGCCTTGAAAAACTTGTGTGTTTGCTAATGCCACAGCTAGTATATCCTGGGCTGATTTAGCTTTGGCAGCAGAAGCAGCAGCTGCTGCAGCAGAAAATGCTTGTCCTTGAACTTCGGATTGGTCATTATTTCTATTTGTCAGTGCAACCATCTGAGTAGTCATATCATCCCTGGTATCAATAGCCAAGAAAATGTTTTCAAGATCAGTGGCCTGAGTTCCCAGCTGGGATGGATCAATGTACAGGGTGCGATGCCCATCATCTTGTTGCCCATCAAGAGCAAGCAGAGCAGTGTTGACTACAGAGTTCATATTATCAATGGGTTGCAAAGCTCCACTATCATCTATTGTCACTAAGACATAGGTGGCTGTCTCGGTGGTTTCTTCAGATGATGCAGCACTGACCATTGTCCTTGATGGAAGTGCTTCCACTAATGAATTAGAGGTGGGTATGTTGACAGCTATATTAGCTGTCATTTCAGTTTTCTGTGTGTCACTAGTGATGGGCAAAATACCATAGGGTTCCTGACTAACTGGGGCAGTTGATGTTGTGGAACCACTAGTCGTTTGTGGAGAGACATTACTGCTTGGAGGGACAATGGTGGATTCCATATCAGATTTTGGAATTGTTATCTGAGATTCTTGTGGCCGGATAACTGGAGACTGGGATGTTTCCAATTGTTCGTCATTTATAGGCGGTGCAGGAGGAGGGGTAGCTTCATTTTGTTTCTCTGGTTCCGTCACACTGCTATTAGGAGGGTTGAAAACTTCTTCTTTGGCACCATCAAGTTCAGCTTCTTTTGTATCAATATCTTGAGCCATTTCAATGTCTTTTTCAGAAACTGTTTCTACATTCATTTCTTTTTCTGTTCTATCTTCACTTTCATCATCTATAGTTTTCTCTTCAGTGGATAATCTGGTATTTATAACAGGTACCTCAGGCATCACAGGGACAGCTGTCTCATCCATTAGAGATTTGAACTCTTGATCCAAATCATGGCTTTCGGAGGGATTTTCGGCTGACTTTTCAGGACTTGCAGCAGACATGACACTGATTTCTTCTGTTTCAGGTTCTTTCTCTGATGCCATGGTTTCGTCAACAGTTTCATTGAGACACTCTTCCTCAAGTTTTCTTGAAGAGCCAAGGACCATTTTTAAATTCTCAATTTCTTTCTCTTCTTCTTCTTGGTCTTCCTCACCCCAATCCGCCAATAGACTTTCTCTAACTTCTGTTTCCCTTTTCTTTTTTGAATTGGTTTTTCCTTTCTTTCGTACACCCATGCTAGATTTCTCACCCACTACTTCCTCAACTCCCAATTTTTTCTTATCAGAATCACTGAGAATGCTCTTCTTTGCTCGACTGGGTGTCTCTTTAACTTCACTATTTCTACTTCTTTGCTTTCCTGATGAACTTGTAGAGGGCAGCCTACCAACGGGGGTCCTTTTCTTTTTGCCAGTTGGAGTTTGCAGTTTCGCTGCTGCAATAGCATTTTCACTATGCTGGGCTTTGTTATGCAAAACTATTACATTTAACCTGGATGATGTAAAGCCACATATATGACACTTATAGTCATTGCTAGGACTAGTGGCTTCTTCTTTTGGAGGGGTGCAAGGTTGTTGGCGGATACGAACCTCATGGTCAGATTCACTAATGAATCGGCGATGAGTTATTTTTGGCACAACTCGCACTGGAGACGGAATTTCTAAATCTTTCCACGACTTCGACTGTCCGTTTGAGGGAGACTTTCCTGGTTTCCGTTCACTGAAGCTTTTATTGGGAGAAGTATTCTTTTTGGAAAGCTTCTTTTTTCCGGGTGACTCACCAAAAATATCTCTGTAATTTGGACGCTCCTGAGGGGCAAATGCATCTTTTGTAAGTATATTGGGATCGCCCCCTGTTCGGCACTCGGCAATAACCACATCACTTGGAAACTTCTTCATCAAAGTCGATCCCTCCTTAGCTTTAGCTCGCGCCATATCTGGAATGAAATATAAATAAGTACATGCCAAATCTGTTTCCTATGTGGAACTAAATAACCGTTAAAACTCATGAGACAGACCTCTTTAAGTACAACTTACCTAGACCCTTTTTAATGAATTCATTTTTTCTTCTATTATTGTACAGGCATATATTATTTAGATTTCTGACATATTCACTGAAAGTAATGGGTACATTCGTTAGTCCCTGTCGTATCAAAGATAAATACTAGATTAGGACATTAAACTTCCGAAGATCTACTTACTATTTATCTTCGTCAAAAAACTTGACGGCCGTAAATGGCCTATTCTTCAAGTTTTGGAGAATTTCTTCAGGTAAACTGTCTACACTTTTCACTTCCCCTGGCCACCAACAGGATCCCAGCTTAACCCAAACAACACTACCTTCAGCATATGAGAACTGACTCAACTCACACATTTTAACGCTGCGAAAACCTGAAATTATTTAGTGTCTCTTATGAATTACGAATGGAAAAAGTATGAACTGCTACGTTGAGTGTAATTCAAACTTAATACAAATTGATCTCTCTCGAGACTCTAGAGACAGCTTATTTATGAACATTTTTTATTAAAGTTGCATAATATTCTTCTATTTGACACTTTGCTTCCTAAATCAGTAATTTAAAATGAGTTAACCTACTGCAATATAGCAAACACAAAACACAAGCAAACAGTAAATAACTACATATTTCAAAAATGAAAATAAACTTTGGTTTACGTGGCTTATCAATAAATCAGTTCAGTAAAGTTATAGTTTGATTCCCCAAAATTGTACACACACAAAAGGGGTTGTCTCCTTCAGAAATGTTAAACCAGCTAATATCGAGAATGACGCCACGGATGTAACCCCGCCGCTACAAAGCGGACATGTTTGATCTGTTTAATATTTTCTTTCCCACAATTCTTCGCTACCGTGATCTTGAAAAAGTTGAATAACCCACAGCGGATAAATAATGTCATCCGCCATTCCCATAAACCTTTTCAGAACATGAAACGGTCGTACTGCGTTTAGCCTCTACATTATTGGGTATCGTAGTTAAACATTACCGTGGTCGTTAATATTCTGGAGGCTTGCAGTATACTACTTCCAAGTATATAGCAGCTCTATTTCATTTTCCGGGAAGTTAAGAGTTTAAGCCCCCACATAGTAAAGAATTTTGCTGGAGGATGGCAACCGCTGTCGCCTCAAGATTTGCTGTTCTTCCGATTGAAGATGATGACGATGAAATTCCGCAAAAATCCAAAAATCAAAAGAAAAAGAAAGTAGAGACTAAGCAAAAACCAGTAGCAGCTGCTCCGAAGCCTGACAGTGCATCAGTCAAAAAGAAGAAGAAAAAGAAACCAGATCATGGAGAGGTGTGTTTACTTGAGCATAAAATTTTCTGGTCTTATTTCTCAGATGAGTTTTATACGTATTTGATCATTGTACCTGTTACACACTATGCCGTGGAAAGCAAAACTTGTGAAATGTTTTAATTTCTATTCCGGTTTTAGGGAAAGAAGAAGGCGTCGAACGAACAGTGGGAGCAGTGGAAACAAAAAGATAATGAAGTAAGAATGCAGCTTATATTTTCAAATTGACATTTTAATTAATTAAAAAATAGTTATTTTTGCTACATTCGGGATGTGAATGGATTTGAAGGTTTGAAATCGTAATTTAATGATAAATATGGATTGTTTTATTGTAATTAATATTATTGATTGTATTAAACCATAAACACAGTAATCAACCTGAAGGTCGGTTAGGTAGATGATGGTAGAGTTCACCATGTACCAAGCTCAACAGCATATGAAATTCACACATCAGGGTAGGGGGGGAACAGTTCCTTTCCTTGTGCCGGTTATGGTTTCCCAGGAAGATTTGGTACCTGAAAAATCATATAGCATGGGTGGAGCTGCAGGTGCCCAGAGTGGTTTGCCCGGGAATCGAACCCGGGCCACTCCGGGTAGTAGTCCAACGCTCTACCCCCTGGACTACCGCGACGATTGTATTAAGTATTATTATTTTGTATTGTATATTTGATGCGCGTTAAGCTTTTGGGCATCGTTACTATTATCTAGTATTAAAGCAACTCCTCGAAGAAAAAAATGACCGAGTAGTTAGTCAAAGTGTATGGCTGTTCTAATATGTCAGAATTAGGTATACAGAAAGAAAAATCTACTCTCAGCAAGCTGCTTAATGGCGCATCCCTTAAGGTGTGGTTAGTTCTGATGCAGTATTGTTTAGTCTAAGTCACCTAATCAATGGAACACATTGGCACAGAAAATATCAAAGAGAGATGGAAGGAACATATGTAGAGGAACTGTTTCTAGATGAGATCAGTGTGTTCCTATTCCGAAAAAAGTAAAGCCTATGTTGTTTGAGGGCTACAGATCAATAAGTTTGATTTCCCACTCGGCTGAAGTTCTCAGGATCATAAACAAAAGGACAGAGAGTAGGGCGAATGATTACTTGGGGATCGAGATGGTGCGGGGGCTAACGTACTGGCTTCCCACCCTGAGGGCGCGGGTTCAAATCCCGGCGGTGTTGAATATTTTTCAGAGGTATCTCGATCCCTACTTGAGGTGCTTTGTGGAGGGTATTTGAGTGAGTACGCCGTCCGTCGGATGGGACGTTAAGCCGCGGACCCCTTGGCGCCTTTCGTAAAGAGTAGGCTAATGCCGACGCCGGGTTTCTCTCCACCCTTCATCCTTTCCTGTCCTTCCCCTATGGCGCAAATGACCTTAGCTGTCGGTCGCCTCCCCTCAAAACTACTACTACTATGATTACTTTGGGGATGATCAGTTTTGGTTTAGGAAGGGGGGAGGCACGCACGAAGCCATTGCAGTGCTGAGATCACTAATGGAGAGGACTATAGAATACAATCAGGATGTATTTGCATGTTTCATAGATTTCGAAAAGGCGTTTCATAGAGTGAGTTGGGAAAAACTAATGAGTATATTGCAGAAAATAGGAATAGATTGGAGGGACAGGAGGCTAATTCGCAACCTGTACATGTCTCAGGTGTGAGTGGGGAATGGAGAGTCCGGATGGGCAGTGTTAGGGAGAGGTGTGAGGCAGGATTTTCCATTATCACCGGTGATGCTCAACGTATATGTGGAGGAAAAGATTGAAGAGACATGGCAAGGAATATCTATAGGTATGAAACCTAAACTTTTTTCTAAAAGATATGCCACCTGTAATTTTATGAATTCAATTATTTCATATTTTAAGGAGAAAATTAAATTGGTGCTTGAATTATTATATTATTACAGTAGTTAATTTTATTAAGTTGTCCTCACTTGAGGTTTTTCTAGTAATTTACTCATTGTGTATGGCTTTGCCTCAAAATGGTAGTTGTTGCTTATCACATGGCTCAAATATTTCATAATGAATATAGCCATACCTTTTGGTACTTTCACAATTTTGAAAGAACATACTTAATGCCTGGTATTGGAAAGATTTTAATTAAAAGTCATCTGTCGATTGGGGGATGCCGTGAAAGTAGTGATCATCACTGAGTTATATGTGATGGCATGGGCTTCAGGGTCTTATCACCTTCCGTTAGGTACCTTGTTTACATTTTGGGTCTTTTCAATGCTTCCCTTTGCCAGTGTCCATGCCAAAACATCACTTACCAAAACTGGCATGTGAGACTTGTCTAAATTGCTTCTCACACCATCCTGTTGTGTATGGAAAACTAGGGTAATGACTCTTAACTATTCTATGTATTGAAACTTGACTACCCTAGTAGGACTGTAGAAATACTTAATTACTTTGATGGACAGACAGTGATTGCATTTTTGCTGAGGAGAAATAATCATTTAAGTGTAACTTTGTGGAATTATTTCATGAAGAATGATGTCAAATAAATCTGTGAATCCACAAAATTAACTTAAATGCAACCCAGGTTTCACTGCGGTGCAGCATCATCAGGCAAAGAAGTTACATCCACACAGGTATATCTACATATATTAGCTGTGTGAGTGGGTTAGAAAACCAATGCACCAGTGATTTTACCCCTCAGATTCTTCATTTGGCCAAGAAAGGGGACAGGGTAGACATTCTTGAACAGTGGGAGATTCTTGAAAACGGTGGTGAAAACAACCCATTAGTGAAAGATATTATGTTTTCCTCTCATTCCCCCCCCCCCCCCCCCTTGGAGTGGTGAAACTCGTGGGTCTCATTTCGGAGTCCAAACCCCATGATGCACCACTCAGCCTTCAATCTTTCCCATCCTTACTTTGTCCCTAAGTACCCAATTGGTGGTCAAGGACTGTGTGACCCTTCCTTAATGCCCAACCCATCCCTATCGCAATTTCTAACCCACCACCACTGCCAATATATGTATATATACACCTGTATGGATATAACTTCTTTGCGTAATGATACTGTACCACAGTGAAACCAGGGTCGCATTAAAGTGTATTTTTCATGTGGATTTACAAAGTTTTATTTTGACATTATTCGTAATAGAAATTAGAAAAAAATGGCATGGAAAAATAAGAATAAACGAATATCATACGATTATGGGGGAGTTAAGAGGCATGAAAATGCCCCACATCGTTCATAATTTATAATATTAATGCACTTGCATTTAGTCAGAGCCTTGAAATAATCCAGGTACAAACAGTTTTTCAAATATAAATTTGTTGACTTGGAATGAGGTATTTTTTGACCAGCCAGTGGAAAAGTTTTGAAAAATCAGTACACTTGGTGTATATTTTTTGGGTATTTTGATATAAATATGATAAAACTGCTGCAGTTGTCCCTCATTTTCTTTCATATTTTCCATTTTCAGTACGTAGATGAGTCATACGAGCAAGATCTTCAGCAAGCTATTCTACTTTCAAAACTTGATTTTGAAGAGAAGAAAAAGGTTTATGACAAAAACAAGAGGGATGATGAGGACAAGAAGGGAAAGAAGAAGGAGAAGAAGAAGGCGCAGCCTATGTCGTTGGAGAAATTCAATAGTTTAGATGCTGAGCAGGTAATTAAACCATTGAAAATGTTCAGCCTTACTCATCATTATTGAAAAATAATTAACTGATTATCAGTTTACCAATTGCTTTTGTGGTGAGATCCAAAAAATCATGTTTGACCTTTCCTTTGTTTCAAATAATAATTCAAATTTTTGGTAGAAGCTAAAAATGTTTGCTGCACTCATTGAAAATAGTGTTTATCTGCCTTTCCATATTGGCGACACCTTCAGCTCTATCATTTTTTATTGTGACTCCTACATTTCTTTATATAACTTTGTGCAAGTAGGATTACTTAGCAGTTATATACAATCATAAATAATGCACAAACCATTTGTATAAATTATTATTAAATGTCTCAAAGATCTGATGTTTTCAATTCTTACAATTTACTTTTTTATGACTAAGGATAAGGACCATATGAATTGGCAGTAACTTATTTTATTACTTGAGTGTAGTAAAATTTAAGCTTTGAGCCTGTGCTAGTAATAATACATGTGTAATCTTATAATCTCCCATAATACAGTTTACTCTTAAATATAATGAAGTTGTACATAAATTTAATCTTTTGCCCATATTTCAAACTAACTGTTGAAATTCAGTTATATTAAATTATAACAAAGAAAATAAGTATAAATAGTCATACTCCTCTGGCCTCTTCCTTATTACACTAATTCTTTAAAACCGGTGCCTAGTGGAGGATAAATGCCTCTGACATTTTACTTTCATGTCTAGTAATATATTCCAATCTTTGATACAATTTTAAGTAGAATCAAAGGTAAATTAAATAGTAATATTATGTAAAACTTCTTGAATGCCAGAATTTTCCCCAAATAGCCCTGCAGCATTGCAAGAAGTGCACTGAAAATATCTGTTTATATTTCCCCCTTTATTCTTTGCATGAATACTTTTTTAATGTGATTAATGTGTGTTAATAAGTGATAGCATAAAGCTGCATGTCTATTTTTTATTGACAGATAGAAAATATAGCCACTGGTGCAACTAATCAGGAAACTGAAGAGGCAAGTGTACCTGTGGAGCCAGATCAGACTTTCTTTGACCGAATTTTAGAGGATACAAAAAAGGTGCTTGACAGAGAACAAAGACTAGAACTCTGTAAAGCTAGAGAGGTATGTATAAAGTTCGGTGATTTTTTTTTTCGACTTACTCATTTTAACTTTTCACTTTTCAACATTAGTTTTGTATTCGTAAGATTGGTAACTGAACACCTCTATTCTCTCCTACTTTGTGCTTATTCTTTTAGATCGGTAATTCTCAATTGGAAATTTTGAAAATTAGTGGAGACATCTTGAGCAGCCAAAATAAGTGAGTGTCATGCAGGTATTTTTGTCATTGAGAGACTTTGACATTGTTTACTCTTGTGGTATTGTGCTGTCATCTGGTTTTATGTACTTGCTTTTTTCAACACTGGTTTAGAGGTTTCAGGTCAAGTGCCCTTTGTTATTTGTTTTGAATAATTATTAGATTTAATTTTCAAAGGACTTAACTAAAAAGTCACAAGATACGTCAAGTATGTACTCACAAAGTTAAACATAAGAGTGCAACACTATGTTAAGAAACATGCCTCCTTTACACTTTAAACATTGTGGAATAGGAAGGAAGGAAAGTATTGTAGTCACTCTACAAACATGCATTTGAAGTAAAAAAAAACTCTAAAAAGTATAAAAGAGGCAGGCTTGTATTAATAATAATAACACTTCTTTAATTCAAATTAATAGAGCATAAGCATATCATAGATCAGAAAACATGAAATACATTGATCAAGTGAATAAAGATGGCTCGGTGGCTAATGACTTCCTACGCTGAGGTCCTGGGTTTGAATACCGCAGGTGGTAGGGTTTTTCATTGGTATAGCAATCCTTACGAGGGATGCTTTGTGGAGAGGACTTAAGTTGGAGTGCCCTATCTGTTGATTGTGCCATTAAACTATGGTCCCCTTGGTATCTATTGTTAAGAGAATGCCAGTGCCAGGTTTCACTCTGTCCTTCTTCTGCTGAATAACCAATCAATCCTGAACATCTATCCGTAGAGGTACAAATGACCTCAGCTGTCAGTTGCCTCCCCTAGCAGCTACCACTACATGTATGTAATAAGTAAAAATAGTCACTCTTAGAACTCCTTAACATCATACTAACACAAGGCCACCAAATATTTACTCACTTTTTTCGAAAAAACTGGCTGGCTTCATGTGTATGTTGAACAAGCTTTTTAAAGGGGATAATGTTCATTGTCTTGGGACAAAGGGTAGTTTTTGAGGTCCTTATGAAAGGATGATTAATTCCACTTGTCCTGTAGAATAATGGAGCTCTTTCCAATTTTTGTAGAACAACAGATTTTCCCTTTTGTGGTTCACAGTGTCATTCTTATGTGAGGTGTGTTCAAAAAAAGCCCAAACTTGAAAGTGAAAAATTTTGTTAATGTATTTTCAACTTTGTTGATGATTGTCCCCTTCAAAGTAATTTCTGCTGCTGGTAGTCCTTGGTTCCAAATGCCTCTTCCATTTTTGGAAAGTGGTTTTGGGGATACATGTGTGGTGCTGTTTTGTTGTATGTTCCTCAATCTCTATGATTTGATAATGATATCTTCACAGGGTTACCTTCACCCCGGGTAAAGGAACGTAACTCTTGGGGTTAAGTCTAGATAGAAAGGTGGGTGAGGCATAATGGTTTTCTTGTGTGTTGCCACATAATTGCTGAAAAGAAGTGACTAATGAGCTGGTGCATTGTTGTAGTGCAACATCCAACTCTGGTTGTCTCACAACTCCAGCCTCTTTATTCGTATGGCATTTCACTAGCATCAAAAAGCTTTCAGATTGAACTCCTCGTTTCAGTTAATTCATAATTAGCCTGGCCTTCCCAATAAAAAAGATCACCAGCATCACCTTTGCATTTGATTGACTCATTCAGGCGTATTTGGTCAAGGTGATCTTTTCCCTGTCCACTGTGACAATTGCATCTTTATTTTGACATTGAATCCATAAACCCACTCATTTCCTGTTACAATAAGAGGGTGGTCCCATAAGTACCGGGCCTGACCTAGAGATGAGGGTAGTTGTTTGAAATATATCAATGTATTAGAAACTACGCAATCTATAAAGCTTTTGTTAAAAGTTTGAAGACCCTACGTTGTTAGTATTTGTTTGGCAGCCATCAATAGAGGATGTTTTCAGTGACTTTTTGAAAATGCAGTAAATTGGTCATCGTTATGTCGTACAATACTTTTATTTGAAAGGCCTCAGCCCAACCAATATAAAAGCTGAACTTGATTCTACTCTGGGTGAGTGTGCTCCTTTGCTTATAACAGTAATACTATTTGGTAGAAGAGTTTAAACGAGGCCACACAAGCTGTCAAGACAAGCATCGTATTGGTCGACCAAATGAGGTGATGATTCCAGAAATGGTGAAGAAAATCCACGAAATGATACTGGATGATCATCGACTGAAAGTGTGGGAGCTTGCAGACATAGTAGGCATTTCCAAAAGTGTGGTACATCACAGATTAAGTGAAAGTTTAGACATGAGAAAGCTGTGTGCAAGATGGCTGCCGGGTTTGCTCACACTCGAGCCAAACCAGTGTCGTTCAGATGTTTCAATTGAATGTTTAAAAACAATGGATTCATAAGGGATAGCCGGCTCAAAAGAGGGCGAAGACCGTTTCATCTGCAGCCAAGGTGATGGCGTCGGTTTTTTGGGATGCGAGTGGGATAATTTTCATTGGCTATCTTGGAAAAGGAAAAACTATCAACAGGGAGTATCATGCTAACTTATTGCAACGTTTGAGCGAAGAAATCAAGCAAAAGCGGCTGCATATGGCAAAGAAAAAAGTGTTGCTTCATCAAGACAATGCACCAGCTGACAAATCTGTTATTGCAATGGCCAAAATAAATGAATTAATGTTCATTCACAGGTTTCCGCGGCGATGAGTAGGTGATTTCCACATTTTTCGGGCTGCGTCCGCGTATGTCGTTTAAATGTACAACAGTTGCGCCAGCTATCCTGCTGGCGTCCTCAGGTCAAGGATAAAAAGAAGCTTGTTGTCCCGTCTTATATAGAGAAAATCCGGCGCCAATACCGGGGAATTTCTTGGCCAATCAGGGAACGTCCTCATATTTGCGCGGAATAATTCTTTTCCACGCACTGTGGAGTGGATATCCATCCTCTCTGTTAAAATTTTCTGGCCTTTTAACGATTTCAATGGCCTCTCTGATTATTCTCTGGAAGTATTTTCCTTCTTTCGCTATTATTTTAGCGTCGTCGAACAGAATAGTGTCCAGGTTCACTCCAGGCGTGCTCAGCGATGGCCGATGCTCTAAACTGTTTGGCCTTGGTTGCCCTCTGGTGTTCACTCATGCGTGTTTTCAGCGCTCTGCATGTTTCACCGATGTACCATTTGCCACAGGAGCATGGCACTTGGTATACGCCTTCTGATATTAACGGTGAAATTTCATCCTTGGGTCTGGGTAGGGTGTCAGCTATCTTGGTGAAGCAGTTGAATCTGGTCACCACATCATGCTTCCTTAAAGCCCTCGCGATTCTTTCCGAAGTCCCTGCGATGAAGGGGATGGTGACATAAGCCTTCGGTTGTGGTCTGGAGTCTTCCCCCCCGTCAGGAACAGCGGTGGTTTGTCTCTTCTTTTCTTCCTTCTCGGCCCTTTTTTGGATCATATGAGCGCTGTATCCATTCCTTTGCAGGGCATTTGTCAAGTGTTTCTTCTCGTTGGCAATAGAATCGGAGTCACATATTTTATATGCTCGGTTGACAAGTGTGTCTACCAGTGAGGTCTTCTGACTGGGATGGTGGTGCGATGCAGCATTAAGGTAGCGGTCGGTGTGAGTAGGCTTCCTGTATACTCTGTGTCCAAGCCTCCCATTCCCTTTATTTCTCTTCACCATGACGTCCAAGAAGGGCAGTTGATGATCCTTTTCCACCTCCATAGTGAAGTGGATAGCTTGATGCTGTGAGTTCAGATGTTTCAGGAACTTTTTTAATTTTCCCTCTCCGTGTGACCAAATGACAAAAGTGTCGTCGACATATCTTAGCCACAGTGAGGGCCGCTTGTCGCAGGATTCCAGTGCTTTCTTTTCGAAGCTCTCCATGTAGAGGTTGGCCACAACCGGGGAGAGGGGTGAGCCCATCGCAGCTCCTTCCGTCTGCTCGTAATGGTCACCATTCCATAGGAAGAAGGAATTGCGGAGGCAATGCTCCACCAATCCTGGAAAGTCCTTAGGGATTCCGCAGGAGGTGAGTTCCTTGATGATATTCAGCGATTCCTCAATAGGGACGCTGGTGAAAAGCGATTCAACGGTATTGGCGCCGGATTTTCTCTATATAAGACGGGACAACAAGCTTCTTTTTATCCTTGACCTGAGGACGCCAGCAGGATAGCTGGCGAAACTGTTGTACATTTAAACGACATACGCGGACGCAGCCCGAAAAATGTGGAAATCATTAATGAATTAAAGTTTGAATTGCTACTTCATGCATCCTATTCGCCCCACTTGGATAATTTTCTGTTTGCAAACATGAAAAAATGGCTTGGTGATCAAAGATTTCCCAACCATGAAGAAGTGATGTTGGCAGTTAATGGCTATTTTGAGGAGCTAGACAGTTCTTATGATATTAAGGGAATCGAACTTATTGAACATCGCTGGGGAAAGTGTATATAGCTGAAAAGAGATTTTAATAATAAAGAAAATAATTTTTTCAAAAAATTTGTGTTTTCTCTGCTTGGTTGGGTACTTCTGAGACCATCCTCGTAGTAGTTTTCAGTACTTATTAGGGGAGGCGACCAACAGCTGAGGTCATTTTCACCATTAGGGATGGATGGAAATGGAGGAAGGGAGAGAAACCTAGCATCAGCATTATCCTACTCGTAACAAAAGACAGTTTAACGTTCCGTCTGACAGATGGCATACTCACTTAAAGTGCTCTCCACAAAGCACCTCAAGTAGGGATTGGGATACCAAAGAAAAAATCTGCCAACTTCAGGATTTGTACCTGGGTGCTCTGGGTGGGAAGTGGGAAGCCAGTACCTTCGCCACTGAACCATCCTGAATATTTAATATTTTTTCTAATGTTTTTCAAAAAGTTTTCATTGGATCAGTCAAGGTCTTAACTGATGTTAGTAAAATTCTCTTTTTGATCATCAGTTGGCAAACGTGGCACAAATTTAGCACGCACCAATGGAGACACAAATTGTGTTAAGTTTTTCCATTAAATGTGTGTGTGCATTTCCATTATCATACACTAATCCCACCTTTTGGACATCTGTGGCGACCTTCCTCTAATCCATTACTGCTATGTTGTTTGTTGAAAAGGGAGGATGTTCATGTATGGGTTGGTTAGTTCATGTTTTGCCCCCTTTAAAACAGCTGAATAATTTGCCCTGTGAAATGATTGGCACTTCATTCCAAAAGTTAGGTCATTTTTAGAACTCACCATGAGTAGACAACAAGAATGGGTTGACTTCAGCATCTGAAGCCAAGGTTTCTGAGATACCTAATGAAAGTGGATTTTGTAAATCCCAAAAATTATTTTGGACCCTTGCTGATTTTCGGCACTGCTTAGGATCATTGTCTTCAAAATTTGTATTTACTTCCCAGAAAACATTGGTATTAGGTTAATTTTGTAGACATGTGAGCTTATGCCGAAAAGACAGTTACAACATTAGTAGAAGTGAAATTCATTGAAAATGATTACATGCTTTAATTGAAAAAAAGAATGGTAGATAAAACTATCAACAGTGCAGCACAGCAAAATTGTTACAAATCAATGGTCAAATTCCTTGATATTGGTTACACTCTGCATTGTAATATGGAATGATGCTATTGACCAGCATCCACTTCCTCCGTACTAAACACAGAATAATTAGAGGAGGGCATGGCTGTAGGTGAAGGGTTCTCTGGACTTGCTGGATAATGCTCTCAGAAGTGACCTTTCAGATGTCCCAGTTGCTAACCCTCTACCACAACTTTTTGCCATCTATCTAGGCAAAAGGTTGTTCTTTTCTAAAAATTAAATTCACCAACTTCCCCCACTCCCAAGCATTCTGCAGAAACACCCTCATTTTTACTTCTTTCACTCCATAGGGATTGGTCAATGAATTATCAATCACCGTTTTCTAAACAATACCAATATCTCCCTTGTTCAAGCATAATGAAGGAATTTTAAATTATATTACTCAGATGTCAGGTGAAACAGCATGCACAGATGGTTTCTCGGGGTCACACAATATAGAGTAGTACTTTAAATGACTCATGATTGGCTTAATTGTATGTTTATTAGTGTGCAAATAAATTACTTGAGTGAATGGAAAAAATATTTTAGTTCATTGTCATTTGTGGGCTACTTCAAGATCCTGGAGAAGGGATTGGGTGTGGATAGGAGAGAAAGATGGTCTAATTCTCTTGTCAGCTAACCACTTCATGCCCTCATGTCTCGTTGCTTTGATGTCCGGATTATTTGCTGCATGTATCTTTTCTTAGGTCTTCTTGCATAGTTTGTCATATGTACTTTTTATGGCAGCTGAGGACTCACTCTTGGTGAGTTGTCGGCTGCATATGCCTCGTGATATGCCTAAGTTATTGTTTTTTTGATGTTATCATTGCTTCTCTGGCTGTTTATTCAGAATACTTCTTGATTAGTTATTTGATCCATTCATTTGATCTTCATCATCCATATGCCTTTGGCAATACTTTTCCATTGCTGTCTCTACTTATACAGGGTCTGTTTCAAAATTGAGTAGAATAAGAAAGTCTTTTTCAACCTAAAGGTCATTAGACAAAAGCTTGTGCACCGGGGACAGACAGTAAACAGTAAGTTTTGCGTAAAAGTCCTTGAAAGGCTTTGCAAAAGAGTGCAACTTGCCAGGAAGGAAATTTTTGCCAATTGGAGCCTGCAACATGATGACAGGCACTTTCATACTGCCTTTATCATGACCGAGTACCTGTACAAGCAAAAGGTAGCAATGCTGCCCCAGCCTCCATACAGCCATGTTTTGGCACCCCTAAAATTAATTCCTTTTTGTCCCCAAGAATAAAAAGGAGCTTGAAAGGCAACTATTTTGGAACGCCGGATAATGTCAGAGAGGCCGTGATGAGGTGCCTGAACGAGATTCCCATAGATACATTCCAGGAAGCATACCGCAACTGGCAGAGGCACTGGCATCAGTGTGTCAATGCTCAAGGGTGCTATTTTTAAGAATTTTAGTAATTTTTACTTTGATCTACCATGACTCATTTTCCCAGATTTATTCTACTTACATGTACGAGGGCGGTTCAATAAGTACCCGTGTTAGAAATGAAGGAACCATTTTTTCAAAAACATGTTTTTCATTTTTCAACATAGTCCCCTTTTAGAAAGATACATTTCTCCCAACGTTCCAGCCATTTTTTTAACCCCTCCAAAAAATAGGATTTGTCGAACTCTCCAAAAATATGCCTCTGTCTTGGTGATAACTTCCTCGTTTGAGCTAAATTTTTTTCCCGTGAGCCATTTCTTCATGTTAGGGAATAAGAAAAAGTTGCAGGGAGACAGAATGTAGTTCATGCAGTTTTCCAAGTTGACAGTCGGATCAGCTTTTTGTCCACCGTGAGCAATCGCAGCACCCATCAGGCCGACAATTTTTTCATCGCCAACTTATCATGTAAAATATTAATTGTAGTTCCGGTCGACATTCCCACGGCCTCTGCTACTTCGTGCACTTTCGTTCTTCGATCAGTGAGAATCATGGCGTGGTCTTCTTGAATGATTTCCTCGGTAACCACATCTGCCTGGCATCCTGGTCACTCCTCATCAAAACAGATGTTCGCCTACGTTTAAATTTGTTGAACCAATATCTAACCATGGTCATAGACGGCGAAGTGTCCCCATAAACAGCATCCAACTTTGCTTTTATCTCCTTGCATTTCTTCCCATCCAAAAACAAAAAGCGAATTACAGAACGATACTGCACTTTTTCCATCATAGCAAAAATCATGAAATGCATCTTACTCAAATGGCTGCCAAATCCAAACTAATCTTTAAATCAGTCTGAAATTTGTTTCACTGTCATTTGATAGATGGCGGCACACGATGATAACATAAACTGCCCTCAGAAATGCCCTTTGTCCTCAAACACGGGTACTTATTGAACCGCCCTCCTATGTATATTTCGAACAGACCCTGTATAAGTGTTAATGTGCCCCTAATCATATTTTTCCACAACTCATGTAAAGAAGGAATATGCTGGGCAATATAATTCTTATGTCTCAATGAAAAATTTCATTTATTTTTAAAACTTATGCCTTTGTGATGTAAATCCGTATTTTTCCATGGGTCCCTTTGTGTCATCTTTGTGGATGTAGAATAATGTGGTGCTCACCAGAGCATAACTACTGGAACTTTGGGGGATCTATTATGTCATATTTTCACATGTATATGTATGTCCTTTGAGCAATGTGTAAATAATTGTTTTGTTTTAAAATGGATGTCGAATTTGTCGTGTAAAATGTTTTTGGATTGCCATCAGTGCATGTTGAAGTCAACTTACTTTACAATTTTTTTGTAGCCCCTTGTGCAAGAAGCTGTTACTATAACCCATTACAAGGACCTTCTGAAAGAGAGGGATAAGGAACTTGAAACACTCCGAGAAGAAATGGAAACTCTGAAGGAGGAATTGTTAAACTCTAAGAAGAGATATAAAAAATTTTGTAATTTGTTAGCATCAGCAGAAAGTAAGTTAAGAAAACAGATGTGAATATGTTGCTAAATAAGTTATTTCAGTGCAGTTTACCAACTGTTCCATGCATGTTTTATCCCTTTGTTCTACCGTTGCTATAACCTATTAAAATGCATGCCATTGTACTGACCACCACATTAAGATAAGGAAATGCATTGCTAAGGAAAATCTCTTTCTCTATCAATTAAAAGGGTTTCTTGAAAAAGTTTTGATAATAGTAAGAGAAGCATTGATATACGGTAAGCATTGGGGCTTAAGATTCTACCATAAGGGTAATTCATGTCAATATTGAAAGTACTTGTGAAATGGCTCAAAGATTGACCAATCCCAGTGATAAGAGAGTTGTAAAAGTTTATTTGGAGGCATTAGGGAAATTTGAAAAGTTTTTTGGCATGGGCATCAAAACCAGCAGTACTATCCTGTGTCCTTGGTCATCATTCAGAGGAAGCTATAAGTGCCAGTATACATGTATTTGAAGAACATGACTGAGACAGTTCATTTCACAATTACCAATGGCTATATAGTTAATGTTAGGATACATTATATGTTTCATCATTTCAAATTCAGTAGAGAAATTGCCAAGGCTGATCTCATTACAATAAGTGATTTTTTTAAATTTTAGAATTAGCATTTATTTGATTTTCCTCATTTCAATTATTTTCCCTCTAGCATATTTCAAAACGTTCAAGTTTGAAGTTGATGCTTCTTTAATTTGTAACTAGCACATGATCATATGCCTGTTTATAGGTGGACATTTTTGTCAAGATTTTGTGTTAGCAATTACTATTTTTAAAGTTTTTACAGTTGCTCTTCTTTTCCTCCTCCTTACCAGTTTACCCCACATCCTTCCTTCCATCACATACTTTAGCAGCCCACTATTTCTCAATATTTCCTGTATGCACTGCTTTTGCCTTCTTTGAATTTCCTGAAAAACTTGGGGATCGAGATGGTGCGGGGGCTAACAACTGGCTTCCCACCCAGAGGGCCTGGGTTCAAATCCCGGCGGTGTTGAATATTTTTCAGTGGTATCTCAATCCACACTTGAGGTGCGTTGTGGAGGGCACTTTGAGTGAGTACGCCGTCCGTCGGATGGGACATTAATTTGCGGACCCCTTGGCGCCTTTCATAAAGAGTAGGCTAATGCCGATGCCGGGTTTCTCTCCACCCTTCATCCTTTCCTGTCCATCCCCTATGGCGCAAATGACCTCAGCTGTTGGTCACCTCCCCTAAGTAATACTTCTACTACTACTGAACAACTTCCTCTATTCTGTGGCCATGGGTAGCTGAGTTTCAAAAGTTTGCTATCTTTGTGCATCATATTTTGTCAAAGATCAGGTTTTTTAACAGTACCTTGCTAAACTACGTATGTATCTCACTAAACTTTTCTTTACTGCTTTCAGTATAATCCTTGTTATGTGTTCCATCCTCTCGGTAAAAACTCCTTTTGTGAATTCAATTTGCATCTCCTAATTCCTGTAATATGATGTCCATTCTCATCCAATTTACTGCCACTGTACATCATGAAATACTTCCATCGAATTACACTATGAATGTATACATGTCATTGTCCTCAGAACGCATCAATGGTATGAATCAAGTATGCTTGCATGGAGTTTAGTTTGCTATAGCTGTGAGAGATGATAGGAGCTGGAGATAAGAGGACATTTGAAGTAATGGACGTGTTGCTACAGAAGAATGATGAAAATTAAGTCACTTGAAAAGAGTAACAAGTGGAGAAATGAATCAATTTTTGGAATCAGGCACTTCGTTGTTGAAGTCAAGCATGGTCAATTCATAATAAATAATGATACACTATTTCACTGTTAATAAAATATATTTTGACCTAGGTTTTGATGTTATGTTGTCATCTTTAGGTGCATAATGTGAATAGGTGGAAGCTTCTGCAGTTTCCTCGGACACAGCAAGGGGGGCAGAGGTTGGAAGTAGTTGTGGAGGAGCAGGGTAAATAGGAAGGGAAGGAGTAGAACAGCCATTTAGGGCAGTCCGTCCCTTCTCTACTGATGACTACTCGACCCACTACTATGGATTCCTAGCCTCCTTCTGCTCCAGCTCCTTAATAATCAAATGCAGCAGGGCCCCTTCTATGGACTGATATCCCTATGTTATTGTGCAATTTTTGTCAAATCTTTCTTTATTCCTTCACATTTACTATCAACATTATGTACCTGAAGATGAAGTAAAGTCAAAACCTAGGTCATAATGTTTTATTGGTGGTGGGATAGCACGTTATTATTTGCTGTCAATTGATGAATAAATAAGCCTTGCAGAGAAGTAACCATTAGGAAAAAAAGAAATGAAAAGGTTGCCAGATAATAGGATAGCTTGGAGAGCTGCTACAAACCGATTCTTGGGCTGATAACCTTTGATAATGATGTAGGAATAGTAATTTTGCATGTAATTGTGTATAGTAATTTTTTAATTGTTAATATGACCTGAAAGTTTTAGCCAATACTCTGGCTTGATGATTAGCTGTAGCTCAAAATAGTTTGTCAAAATTCCATTAAATGAGTGGAGGGTGAGGCAACAATTTTCAGAACATAAGATCTCATTACACTATCATACATTCAAGGGCCCTGCATTCTCCTATTGGCCCCACTTCTATGTCCATTTTCCTGTAAAATACTACTAAAAGTAGTTTTTGAATGGTCCCTAGCGACTATTTGCTTCGATGTAACACAAGCTCTTGTTTGTGCTAAGTTATTTCTTTCTTTGTGCCTTTGTAACTCTTGCTTGCTTTCATGCTGTATAAAAGTCCTCCTCTCTTCTATCCTCTTTTAATGTGAAATGTTTATGGGTTAGGTGGAAGAAGGGATTGTATAGTCTCAATCTGGCTCCAATAAAAATTTAAAATAATATATGAATACCCTGCTTGCTGAATGTGCGCTCTCATATCATGGCCTTTTAACGTCCCACTACCTTTCAATATTCCTCTACTTGTTTGCTTGAATCCCAGGAAGTGGAAGATAAGGAAATGATTGATTGAAAAAAATATCATTTGAAGCATTATTTTTTATCGCTGATATAATATCTAAATCAATACCTCACTCTGAAATTATATTTGTGTATTATATATGATTATCTTGAGTGAGTGTCTTTGTGTTCTGCAATTCTACATGTATTTATTGATTATCGTTGGCCAGTCTTCATTGGGCTCCATATGCAATTATTGTACATGTACATTGTGTAATTACCCAGGCTTTCATGAAAGGATAAATACAAAAACATATATTTTGTCCACCACCGGCTACTCTATCTCCTCTCCTTTAATCCCCTTCTCTCTGCCCCTTCCATGCCCACTCTGCCAAATTTTACCTATTTCCTCTTATTTCTGTGCCATGAGCTTTGAATCTGTCTGTAATGCATTATATAGTACTTGTATTTAGCCACTGAATGGTGATTATGTAGTGCTCATTTTTGACCTGTTTAGGGAACAAGTGTAAATATTTCAAATCTTCATCGCCTAATTACATTAATTCCTTTTTATTTAAATAACGATACAAAAGTTGTTGTGGTAAGAAAAATTTTTACCGTTATGAGGAATGAGCAAGAGTAAAAAATCTCTTTAGAGGTTTAACGTCACCAGACTTGTCTATTTTTTAATGAAACTAGACCAATTCTTTAGAATATTTTCAGTGCATGCCTACCTCAAGGTTCTTTACTTTACTAACCTATTGGGATATAGAGAAATATTTTTCATTGTATCTGAGCCTATTCGTTATTTGTTTGAAATGATCTTTTGAGTTATACTCATGTAATCTATTTCAGTGTGTGACAAGGCCACAGTTGTTGCTGAAGTTGAAAGACTTCATAAGGTTCGTGATGAGCTTTCTGCTGAAGTCTCAAATCTTCACGCTCAACTGGAGCAGGAGAGATCAAAAGTTAGACAACTAAAGGGTGAATTAAAGAAGACTCAGGTAAGAAAATTTTTTTGTAAAAAGTTCTTGTTAAACAGGAGAAATTTGACTGTCATAAGGAATATGAAATGCTTTGGATAGTTATGATTTCAATGTTAGGGTTTTAATATTAGGTGAAACAAAAGGTGTTGTATATTCAATGTTTTCAGGCTTAACTTTGTGGGAATCCATTATCATTGACTTAAAAATACCAATGTATCTTTCCACTAAATTTTTATTCGCTAATACTAGTTTCGATGCATCAGCATCATCCTGGGGTACCTTTTTATTTGGTGGGGGTGGTTGAGCGAGGCAGAGGTGGCAAGTGGGGAGGGTAAGGTGGGAGGAGAATGGAAATGGTCTGGAAGGTTATTGGTTGGGGGTCAAGAGGCATTTTCTTAATGAGAGAGAAGTAGTCATCAGGGGGAATATCTTTGAAAAACAATGCCATTAAGGATATGCCCTTTTTTCTCTTGTCTTCTTATCTCCAGCTCCTCCAATATATCTATTTTACTCCCTTTTCCGACAAGGTGTAGGATGTCAGGGGTGAAGTCATTTGCGTGTCCCTCCTCCCGCAGATGACTCGCTAAGTGGGAGTGGGATGATTTCCCGTGAAGGAAACTTCTCCTGTGTTCCTCCGCTCTAGTTTGGAAGGATCTCCCGGTCTGCCCCACGTATGTGGTGTCACAATCGCTACATTTTCACTTGTACACTCCACTTTTTTCCAAGTTATCAGTCATGACTTTTGTTCTATTAAGAAAGCATCTAAGGTTGTTTCTGTTGTAGTAGGCAACTCTAAATCGGTCTTTTGGAAAGCTCTTTCCTATTTATAGGGATACGAGCACATCTCCATAGAACAGTAATTTGCACCACTTTTTTTGGGATGTATCCTTCACTTCAGAGGGATAGTAAAGGAGTAAAACTGTTTCTTTCCTTTTTGTCGGCATTAAGTCTATACAATTACTGTTGCATCCATTTTTTGTTGCAATCCACCTTATGGTATTAAGTTCATGGTTGTACTTGTCCATAAAGAGTGGTATATTGAGAAACCGGTTCAACATAAAATGAAATGTGGACATTTTCTGTGAAAAGTGATGGTGGAAGTTAAACAGTATGATTGATCTGTTGGGTGGAATGTTAAAATATCTTTGTGGAATATTAAAAATTGAAAACCTTTTTTGTCCTTTGATATCAAAGCATCCAAATGGTAGAGTTTCTCTTCCTTCTCCTCACTCGTGAATTGAATGCTATTGGATTGCGCAGTTAAACTTTTAAGAAAATTGTCTGTCTATCCATGAATTCTTTAGTAGCTGTTTGGCTATCCTGATAGCTTCGTCCACTGGGACATTTGTGAACAAGTTGGACCCATCGAAGGGCACTATTCTGTGATTGGAAGGTGAAGGGGTAATTGACGATAGTATTTTTGCAAAGGTCCTCGGAAGTTTTCAGTGGCTACCTGAGGATAACGCCGATGTGTCAAAACTAGTTGTACCGAGTAAAAATTTATTGTTAAGATACGTTGATATTTTTACTGAAGTGAAACTATTATCCTGAAATAAGTTTTTTGGATACAAATATGTCTCAAATTTGGGGAAAATTTTCAGTGGTTGTTCTTCACACCAAGCCTAGCAAATAAGTGAATGTCAACAAATGACAAGAAATTATTTCCTTCGTTTAATTTATAAGAAAATGAATGGCCAAGGGAACAAAAATGGTAGGATGATTAGGTGTACTTTTCCCCACTTTAATCTATTGGGGTAAAACTTAGGTATTCTACGATAAGAATAAATATCAAGTAACTAACAGGGTAATACTAGAAGTTCCCGACCCAACTAAGAAAACACAAATATTTTGGAAAAAATGTATTTATTTTTCAACATAATCTCCTTTCAGCTATATATCCTTTTCCCAGTGATGTTCAATAAGTTCGATACCCTTTTTATTAAAATAACTGTCTTGCTCCTCAAAGTAGCCATTAACTGACTACATCACTTCTTCATGGTTGCAAAATCTTTGACCACCAAGCCATTGTTTCAAGTTTGCGAACAGAAACTTATCCAAGGGGGGCTAAATATTGCGAATAGGATACATGAAGTAGCAATTCAAACTGGAATTAATTAATTTTGGCCATTGCAATAACAGATCTGTGAGCTGGTGCATTGTCTTGATGAAGCAACACTTTCTTCATAGCCAAATGCGGCCGTTTTTGCTTGATTTCTTCGCTCATACATTGCAGTAAGTTCGCATAATACTCGCCGTTGATAGTTTTTCCTTTTTCAAGATAGTCAATGAAAATTATCCCATGCACATCCCAAAAAACCGATGCCATGACCTTGGCTGCAGATGAAACGGTCTTCGCCTTCCTTTGAGCCAGTTCTCCCTGTTGAATCCATTGTTTTGATTGTATCTTTTGTCTAATGTATGAAATAATGGACCCATGTTTCATTCATGGTTATGAAATGGTGCAAAAATTCTGCTTTGTTGCTGTGAAACTTTGCTAAACACTCAACTGAAACATCTTCACGGCACTGGTTTTGCTCGAGTGTGAGCAAACACGGCACCCATCTTGCACACAGCTTTCTCATGTCCAAATTTTCAGTTAATATGCGATGTACAGCACTTTTTGAAATGCCTACTATGTCTGCTAGCTTGCTAGCTCACTTTCAATCGACGATCATCCAGTATCACCATGTGGATTTTCTTCACCATATCTGAAGTCGTCACCTCATTTGGTCGATCAATGTGATGCTCGCTTGATAGTTTGTACGGCCCCGTTTAAACTCTGCTACCCAATATTTTACTGTTGTAAATAAAGGAGCAGACCCACCCAGAGTAGAATCCTGTTCAGCTTTTTTTTTGGTTGGGCAGAGGCCTTTCAAATAAAAGTATTGTATCACATAATGATGACCAATTTTCTCCATTTTCTTGAATTCACTTAAACCATTCACTATTGATGGCTGCCAAACAAATACTAAACAACGTGGCATCTTCAAACTTGAAACATATGCTTTATAGATTGCATACTTTCTATTACAGTAATATTTTTTAAACAACTACCGCCATCTCTAGGTCAGGCCAGGTACTTATGGGCCATCCCATGTATAATAGGAATAGCTTTGCATTCACAGTAAAATGGGAAAGATTAGGATAATATATGAGAGAGCCAAGAAAATTTGTGGTGTGCATGAACTGTTAATAATAGTAATAATTTTATTTGTCTGTAGATTAGGTGCATATTCAGACATACACAAATATAGGAAAGATATTGACTTCTAAATTTTAGAAAAAATACAATACAAGAGTAAGGTGGAAATTTCTCAGCCTGACACAGAGATGGCGTTACAATCAGTTATAATTTATGATTCCTGCCTGGGTGCATGTGTCATTAGTCCATAAGACAAGTTTCAACTTGTTCTCGCGTAAAGTTTGTGTTCAAGTATTTTTGCGGTAGGCTTCTTTCGTGTTTTTCGCTTAAATGGTAAAACTTGAATTTTTTGCAGTCATAAAAATATTCATTTTGGATGGATTAACCCATACGGAATTTCATCCGAAGTTTACAAAAGTGTACAGGGACTCTGCTCCTACAATGTCAACTGTTAAAAAGGAGGCAGCTGAATTTAAATGTGGTCGCAAATCCCTTGCGAATGACACTCGCGAAGAACAGCCAAAAACCACAACCACACAGGAAACCATTTAAAAGGTGCTAGATATCGTGTTGGACGATAAGCGAGTAGAGGTGAGTGAGATAGCTAAGGCCATGGGGATATCAGAAGAAAGGGTGCAAAGCATCTTGCACAAAGAATTTGGGATGGGAAAGCTCTGTGCAAGGTGGGTGCTGCATTTACTGAATGCGATCAAAATCAAATGCGCAAACGATTTTCTCTGCGATGTTTGGACTGATTCAAGAGGGAACCGACCGATTTTTGCAGTGATAAATCACCATGGATGAGACATGGTTCCGCCACTACAAGCCAGAAACGAAATAGCAGTTAAAGCAGTGCATGGAAGCCTGTGGTTCAGCGCCAAAGAAAGCAAAGTCGATCACATCTGCCGGAAAGGTCATGGCCAATGTGATTTGGGATGCGCAAAGGATCCTTTTAATTGATTACTTTGAAAAAGATGGAACAATTACAGGCAAATATAACTCAAACCTTCTTGACCAGCTGGATACCAAAATTCGCGAGAAGAGGCCTGGCTTGAAGAAGAAAAAAATCCTCTGTCACCAGGTTAATGCACCTGCTCACAAAGGTGCATTGGTGATGGGAAAACTATAGGATTTGGGGTATTATTTGCTTGGCCATCCCCCTATTCTCCTGATTTGGCCCTCTTAGACTTCCATCTGTTGCCAAAGATGAAGAAATTTGTTTCTGGTAGCTCTTCGCGTCCAATGAAGGAGTTAAGAGGGCCGTAGATGGATATTTTTAAAGCCTTCCAGACTCTCACTCCCGGGAAGGAATACTCATATTGGAGAAATGCTGGACCAAGTGTGTTAAAGTCAAGGTAGATTATACAGAAAAATAAAATAATTGTGTAACTGAAAATCACAGTCTTTTGTCAGGCTGAGGACTTTTCACCTTACACTCATAGTACTATGTAGTGACATTGATGTGTAGTGACAATTCCAGAAATTCAGTTACAGAATAGAGAATACTATTTTTTGTAAGGTTAATAGATGGACATGAATGCACATCTGTGTTTAGGTCATATTGCGGGAAAGGAAGGGAGTCAAACTAGCAATCAAAGATGTAAGAGAGATAAGTAATATGTTTGTAATGAAGGGGCAGACAAAGTAAGTCATGTTAATGTGTTATAAAAGACTTTTAATGCAAGGAAATTTTAAATTCTCAGGAACAAAAAACTATTCATGAAGCAATGTATAAATACAACAGAAAAGAAGGGACAGGTTCCAAATGAAGAAACTAATACTATATTGCAGGAGAATTATTCCCTGTTGCAACAAACTTTTGAGGACACATTTGTAATATTTTTCAACACAAAAGAAAGCAAAAAGAGAAAATACATAATATTAAAAGCACACAGATTGCAAATTCAGTTATAAAATTGTATCACTGAATAAATAAATATGGTATTTTTTTGTGTGAAAAAATACCAAGTTCACTTATTCAGCAATCATGAATTTTTACAAAGTAGAACCTTAAACTATCAAATTTAGGGAATCTGGGTGGTGCGGTGGCTAACATACAGGTTTCCCATCAAGAGGGCCCAGGTTGAAATCCTGGAGACAACAAATATTTTTCAATGGTATCCCAATCCCTACTTGAGGTACTTAGTGTAGAGCACTTTCAGTGAGTACGATTTCCGTCGGATGGGAAGTTAAACTGCAGACCCCAAGTAGGCCAATGCTGATGCCGGGTTTCTCTCCATCCTTTCCAATCCATCCCTAATGGGGCAAATAACCTTAGCTGTCAGTTACTCACCATAAAAACTATTAATACTACCAAAATCATAAAATTTTATGCCTAAAAAATTCAGCAACATGAGGGCAACATGATACAAGTAAGAAAGCCATTGTACGAGGGCTGCTCCATAAAAATTGGCCATAGAATTTTATTTATATAATTTCAATAGTCATCACCATCAGGGGTAAACAGACTGAAAATGTTTCCAATTGCAAGAGCTGTCGCTAATGCAATACTGGAGTAAAATCAAAGAAACTTATTTGGCATATGCATTGGAGATCAAGTTAATAGTATGATATGAAATTAAATTTTTGCCTAGTAAATTATGCAAATAATAAATTTAATTATAACATTTTTTTTAACAGTCCCCGTTAAATCTAGTGAGTCCTTCTCCCAATAGACTGTTCTTCTTCAATTTTCACTTTTCCCTCTCTACATGAATAATTATTGCCAGTCATCATTTTTATTTTGATCTCATGTTTAAAAATTGCAAGCCTAAAAAGGCATGGCAATGTTAGAAATTTCACTACTAGATTGTTTATGTCTTAGTATTTTTCATGTCAAGTATAGAATACAGAAGTGACACTCATGTTTAAACTACTATTTGTATATACTGTTGAGAAAGGCAATAAGAATGATTGCCTTCCTCGGTAATGGGCCTGTCATGTATTTAAATATGAAAACTACTAGACTCAGCTCACTAGGGTGAGAGTCATGCCCTGAATTGGGGGAAGCAAGGCCCCTGTGGTCATGATTACATGAAATCCTTACACTGATAAAGAATTGCATGGAACAGACTTGAAAGGAGTCGTAGGATTGAAGATCAATAAGAAGGCCTTTGTGTGTTGAAAAATAGTGTGTTAATTGTGGTGGAATTTTATAGTGGAGTAATAAACATTGGAGAGAAAGAGAGAATGAGTCTCAAACAAAATGGTAGAAGATGAGAAGTAATTGCATTGGGCAGTTGGTTGAATGAATGTTATTAGTAGGGATAAAAGCAGAACCAATGAAGTTTATTCCCATTGAGATCTGCATGCCGACAGTTTGACTAACGGGGGAAGAAGCAGAGATTATATATGACCAACTAGTGTCTAGAATTTTGGTAGTTGTCAATATTCTGGGAAGGAAAGATACTGATAGTGATAGGGATTAGAATAATGGACAAAGGGAGGGATAGGTGGTAGAAAAGTGCATTAGGGACAGAAAATTACTACAGGTAGATACTTTATTTAGTGTTGATGATTAGAGTTTTCAGGAGGATTGGTGTAATTGTAACTGACATCTGACTCAAACATCTCAGTAGATGAAGGTGGATGTTGTTAGGTAATGAATTTGAAACAGCGTTATTAGTTTACAGTTTACTGGTATTGGCTGCAGATTTGGATCATGTTATAATGATCCTTTGAACTATATTTCTGTTCATTTGGGTATCTTCTAGGAAGGTGAGCCTTCGTAAAAACTGAGATTAAATTATTATTATTTAATTTTATATACGAGGGTCATCCGGAAAGTAGTACCCGTTCGTGCCGCATGAAGTGCTGACGACGCGAGTAGCCGCTGGACGAGGTCAGATAGCTTCAGTGGCTTGTCTGCCTTCTCTGAGCCAAGTTGCGTGACGCTAGCATTGCCTGTGTTGTTTCTGTGATTGTTTACAATGTTTAAAAAAATTGAGAACGCCGCCAGTTGTGAAGTGAGGGCAGTGATTAAATTCCTCAATGCAAGAAACGTTTGCCCATGTGATATTCATCGCCAATTAAAGGAGGTGTATGGAGACAATGTAATGGACGAGTCGTCTGTTCGGCGGTGGTGTCGCAACTTCAACATGGGGAGGGGCAACACACACGGCGATGAGCGTTCGGGGAGACCGTCTGTCATTACAGACCAACTGGTGAGCTCAGTTGACGAATTCGTGAGGAACGATCGGCGCGTCACAATTGATGACATCTGTGAGCATTTTCCCAATGTTTCTCGAACAATTGTTCATGAAATTGTTAAACACCATCTGCATTATGCAAAAATTTGTGCAAGATGGGTCCCTCGCGTATCTCAATGAGCTGGCGGCGAAGGACTATGCAGCAGGAATACAGAAACTTGTCACACGTTATGACAAATGCCTTAATTTGCTTGGAGATTATGTTGAGAAGTAGTTTAAAGTATCCTCTTTCAAATAAAATTTTTTATGTTTGTTAATATTTACTTTTGTGTCTTTATTTCACGAACGGGTACTACTTTCCGGATGACCCTCGTAATTTCCAGTGGAAACAAGCTCATTTGTCTCAGTTAAAGATTTGACTTCAGTGCAAAAATTTGACTTGGAAAACCATGAAGTTTTCTTTCACTTTGCAAGACATCTTAAAGCTACATTAACATATTGAAATCAAAGGGTTTTATATTTTCTATTATTTTGCCACGGAGATGAACGAAATAATATCAAAGCTGTAGGCTGTAAACTACTGTAGTTTTAATTAGTTGACATTGGAAACGAATTTAAATTATTTGTTTTGTCTTATAATGCAGCACTCATATCATTGATCAAGTGGATATATTTTTATGAATTTGAGCTGATCACTTAAAAAAGATCCTGTTTGAATTAAATATCCAGGTTTACTTAGGTATAAGTTATTATTTTAATGATCAAATTCCTTCTTTTAGTTTTAAGAATGAAATGAGGGTTTTTATTTTAGGGTATAGTTTTTTTTTATGGTTTCATGAAAGTAGACAATTGACTTGGTCTATTTTTGTTAGCTGCCCTTAAATCATTGGAGCCAATATTTTATTTTAGGTATCCTCCACTTTAACAAACGGGAGACCAAATTAAAAAGACAAACTGATACATGCTGGTATGTAAGGTTTTCTTACATTGTGTGGAACCCCAAATGCTTGCCAGTGTTAATGCAATGCCTAGAAGATAGATTTATATTGCATGGAGATGATTTTCTATCAGCTACTCCTTTTAGATAGAAAATGATTTCCTGTGTTTGTGTCATTAATTTCACTTTTGGAAATTCCTCGGAGTGAACTCACTATTTTTACCCCAAAGTGTATCCTTTGTATTGCTTTTATGCATTTTATATTTTTTATGAAAACTTCAGTATTTTTTTTAGAGTAGGCTCTAAACAATTCTCTATCATGTAATCTACCTGCCTCCACACCATTATGCTTCCATTGAACCTTCTGGCATGCTTTTCTAGTGTTGTAGAACATCTTTGTGGGTGTAGCCACTATTCCTGTTTCATTTAACTCGTGATTTGGAATGCTTACCTTATTTTCAGATCTGAAAAAGTTATCTTTGTGGTTGCTGGTTATTTGCATTTTCAAGCTCTTAAGTTGTTCACTTTGCTTGGCATAAAAATTGCCAATGATTGAAAAAAAAAATTATTGGACTTGCGGCTGTTATTGTGGGTAAGATTGCATAAACACAAAGGAAAATATAAAACTGCATGGATTAATCATGAAGGTTAAAAAGAGGAAAATATGAAAGAATTACATACTTGCAACATTTCTGCCACAAAATAAGACTTGATTAGAATCTGTAATTGCAAGAATTTTAGAATGGTAGTTTCAAATGAAGACAATGTTCTACGCAAATTTCACTCAATATATAAAGTAATGGTGCTTTAGGTTATTGATTATGGTATAGTTCCTTTTAAAGGTGAAAATTATATTCATTTTTGAGTACTGAACATTCATATTATAAATGCACAAATGTGTTTTTTGACTGGCATTCTACTAAATATTTTGCTGGAAAGTAGTAGTTCTTCATATCAGTTTGGTCATTGGTATCATCTCGGATGTTGCAAAGAGGTGATATCATGCATTGTTTGTCAACAGATTCAGGCGAGATGTAGTGGAAGTTGTTTTTCTCATAATGCATTATTTAATTTCTTAGTAGAAGTCTTAGTTTAAACATTTGTCTTTCACCTGTTTTGGGTTTATCATATAATTGATTTCTAAGCCTTTTATTTAGATGATTTCTAATTTGAATTGTGAACCTTATGAACTGCTCTAATCAGGATGAAGAATGAAAACCCATCATTCCTGTTTAAGATAGATTTGCAAGTGTCATTTTATACGTAGGGTTTTCTCCCATTTTAATTTTATTCAAAGTATATTCTCAATTTCTCTTTCAGAGTCTCTTTTATAATTATTAATGTAATTAATCACTGAAAAAATTCCTGTTTTCAAAACAAAATGTGGGTGTCCAGAGGTGGAACTGGTTGTCATTGTGATTCATAATCATACCACAAGGGAGGTGGTTATAATCAAAAGTTGAAGGGGGAAAGTAGGTAGAAAAAAATTCTTTGCATATATTCTAGGGGTGGTTAAACAGTATTTTTTCTATAAATGAAATAAAATAATTCTCTATTTACAAATATAATCATTCTTTTTTTTACCATGGAAGCATATTCTTAATTTACTAATAATTGACATTGTGTGGCAAAATAAGTTTTAGGGGAGAGGCATTCATTTAGTAAATACTAGCTGGTATTACAAAATGGCACAATACTATTTTACAACCATCAACCACATCATTGTATTTATTTCAAAATCAAAAATTATATATTTTGGATTTTGAAACATATAGGCATTTTTTTTCTGTGTCAGATATTGTACAATAATTCATCTTAATTTTACGTGCAATTCAAAGCAGACCTATATCGAATACCTGTACAGATTTACTTTGGCAATCTATTGTATGGATATAAATAATTCTGTTACCAAATCATACTGCCATGGAAAAGAGTACCAATCAATAATTGGATACCCTGATCGCTGGTTACAAACTTAAGTGTTAATTTTAATTAGATTTATGTAAATTTTGTGGTATTTTCACTTGTCAGCAAAGTAATGCCTGCTAGTATGAATTTCAATAATTACTTAATTGAAAATCTGCACTGCATCTGTGTGACTACTCCAGGGTAGCTTCCTGGGAGAGTTGAATCATTGGATAATATGCGATTTGTGCTACCATTATACTTCATTGTTATTTTTTTAGTTATGCCTACAAATTTTGCAATGTTTTTCGTTTTATTCATTTGTATTTTTCATCTTAGCTCTCCAGCATACGATTCCCACTGCCCAAATAACATGAAATCTGTAGGTTTGCTTGTATGATGATGGTCTGCCTGTAAGATTTTCATCCTTCAATCCAAAGGGACAGAATAAATGTTGTCCAACCATGTATGCAATAATATGCCAAGAATCAAAGGATGAATTTGGATATTTGCCATTTGGTATTTGTAAAGGAGGGGTTTGGTTGTCCAGTGAGTAGATCGCTGGGCTATTGACTTGTGGGCCTGAGTTCAATTCCCAAGGAGGCCTCTGGGCACCCTCACCTTCACCAAGGTGGTGTGATTTTTTGGGTACCAGATCTGCCTGGGAAACCATAGGCGGCACAAGGAAAGGAACTGCCCTGCTATATGAATTCCATGTGCAATTGGGCATTAAGTAAGCTCTATTACACCAACCTTCGGGTTGATTACTTTGGTGGATTTAAAAAGGTCTTATCTAAGAACCTTCTAATTCAATCAAACATCTCCTATTTTGTATTATTGTGCATGGATGTAATTTCTATTTCATAGTAGTCAATAAATAATACGGCAATGATAGAAGGGTTTGCATGTTCCTGTGACCGATACAGTTGTGCTGGCAGTAGAAATGATAATTCATCCTATTGGGGCTACCACACCAGAAAGAGTAAGAACCAGTGATTCGTGCAGCATCTCTCCCTCAGTGTAATGGCTGCAAAGGCATCTGACAAGAGTGGGGGTAGCCATTTTCATTGACATTGTCATGTTAAAAATATTGAGGAAGGCAATCAGGAATCACCTCAGTTATGTGTACCAAGAAAATATGATGGAGCCAAATATGATAATTAGCCCTGCAACTACCAAACTCTGCTCATGTGGCCTTGTTGTGACTTGCAGCGGAGGAGGCAAGGCCGTGGTTATCATCACAAAACATCCTCGCACTGAGTAAATGACAACAGAAAAGAAGACACAAAAGGGGATCACTAACATTAGAATAATGACCTGGAATTTAGGGACAATGCTGAGAAGAGGACATTGGGAATATATGAAGTGAGAGATTGAGAGAATAAATATAGCATGTTCGGCCTTTGCAAGGTGAGATTGAGAGACAGTATAAATTATGGGAGGGATAATTTCGTAGTGATGTATAGAGGATGGGGGAGAGTCAACATGGGGTGGCCATAGTGCAGAACAGAAAACTGAGGGGTAGGATAGTGAATGAGGAACAGGCAAATGACATTAGTCGTGCATTACTGTAAAAATAAAATAAAATCGGAAGTCTTTTGGTAATCTAGGCGTACATGGTGGAAAGCATGATAGGGAGGAAGTAGTGGATATTGAATATGACCAGTTAGATGAATTAATTGTGAATTTAATGGGAAAGAAGCACTTGATTGTGATTGGGGATTAGAATTTACTATTAGGCGAAGGGAAAGTTTTTATAGCCTCATGCATAGCATTTATTATTATAAATAGGAAAACTACCATTTGATTTAAATTTTGAATGGAAACAGACTATGCATTGGTTCAGTGATATATTTCCATGCTTATTCTGACAAAAAACTACCAGACATCCAGCAGTGCAAAAGACAGACACAAACTGGACAGCAATTATTGTCTTTGTCTCTCAGATCAAAACACAATCTGACATCTGAAACTACAATAATCCCTATTTCAACTCTGCTTACTTCCTCCCTTCATTCCATCCAAAATGCCTATCCTATTCCTAACCCTCCCTTGTTTGCCCAACATTCTCCCCTCTATAATACTCTTTCTCATCCTATCAGCAGTCAAAATGCATCTACCTTTCCTGTCTCCTTTGGATTTTTTCTTACAATCCCCTCTCCTCCAACACCATGCCTAATGCTTACTCATTTATCACCTGCTCAAGTTTATGAACTCCTATTTAATATTTAACTAAGCTTTTCTCTTTTTAAAAAACTGCATATCCAAGGTTTTTTTACATTTATCCTAATCTGATACCTATTGCACTGACTTTCCAATGCACTCAGCAGTGCTTGTAACCCCTTGCCTGACTGACAAACTACAACTTGATTATCAGCAAATCTAACTGATTTTATGAATTCCTGACCGACTTTCATTCCCATCTCCAGTTATTCCCATGCTTATTTAACTCCGTATATGCCTTGATCATCACATGTGACAATGGGCACCCCTGTCTTACTCCTCTTCCCAACACTACCCACCTGGACTCTCCATCTGCCACTCATACCTGAGCTGTCTGCGACATGTACAGGTTGCAGATAAGTCTCCTATCACTCCAATCCACTCATATTTTCTGTAATAGATTCATTAATTCTAACCAATTAACTCCCATCTATCTAATGCCTTTTTGAAATCTAAGAAACAGACTTCTACATCCTGATTGTATTCTATGTTCCTCTCTGAGCTTATTGTGAACTGCTCTCTTAACTATTCCTATTACCTTACGTTTTTAAAAATCCTTCTGCGAGTCTCTAGGAAAAATTACAATTTTTGGATGTCATAATGGCCGGAGACTCTGATGAGGAGTTTCACAATGATAGCAGAATCTGTGTCTACTGTGCTGTTGATCAAGCCCAAACTAGGTTATAAGGTGGTAGTTCTTTATATAGTATAAGTCTCCCATTTTTTTGAACAATAAACCTCAGCCTGCCAAGATGGTATAGGCTCTCTGCCAGAGAGACAAGATGTAAGATCTGGCCCAATGTCAATCAGTGGAAGGGAATTTTTTCCGCATAAGTTACTGATGGCATCCATTCCAGGATATGAGAAATTCTTTCTGCCTGAGAATGCCTTCTTGTCACCTACAATGGCACAAAGGGATTCACTTCCTACAGCATTAATTTTTTGTTAGTTATGACTCTGTAGCCTAATTGTTCAATCTTTATCCAATAGTTAAAAAACAGCACAATGTTGGGAAAGAAACATCTCACACACTGTTTTAGATAGTGACTATTATCATCTTCAATTTTGCAGTTAGTTTCTTGTGGCCCATGTGCAAGGAACATCACATCAGAATAAGCTTCCTCCATATCAACCCTTTAGTAGACATTTGTATGGCATGTACTCTTAGTGTTTGATTAATTGCCAATAATGCTAAAAGCTTGATTGATTACCTGTTGCTCACTAACATAGGAAAAATATATTTAAACCAAGCAAATCTTTTAATGTATCTGATTACAAAATTGTATTACAAATAAAGTAATTTCCTACATTATTTCATGAAATTGTGTGTCATGATTGGTATGAATTATCTTATGATCTTTATGCTGTAAAATGCTTAAACCGTGGGCTATGTCTGTACATGTCATCTTCCTAGGCACAATCTCGGATTGAGTATAGAAAAATTTTGATAAATAGAATGATAATTTAAAGTGTGAAATCAAGTATAAAATTTTAATATAAACTTTGGCAAAGTAGAATGTATTGCTTGCTCTTCTAGAATCAGTAGATCCAGTTCCTCTTTGTGTTCAAAATCCACGTACTAAAGCTTATGGTGTAGCATAACTTAACAGATTAAAGCTGATTTCACTTGGTAAACATTAAACAGTAATGATCAGGGGACTTGAGTTTTTGTGACGTTTTGGGTTGATTTACTTGCTAATCTGGGACATAATTTCATGAAAAAAGTGGTTATTTTGTAAATATTTTGTTTTAATTTTTTTTGTTAATTTAACGAGGGAGATTTCCTCATCCTTAATGGATATAGGCTAAAATGTGTCTTATAAAACTTAAAATGCAGCCAATGTGTGCCTCCCATTTGAGTGAAAGACTAGGTATGTCACATCTATGCCTAATCATGCCTTATGGAATAAGACAAAAACATCAAATATCTCATGCACACTCTGTGGATAAGGTTGAAGCTCTCTCTGTATTTTTTAATGCGTGGAATGATTTCAATAAGTTGATTACCCTCTCAAATATTCCTTGAACCAGAAGATGTGACGTAATAGACAATATTGTTTATTACATCAAGTGACCACACCTCAAATTTATTGTACAATGGTTGTCTCAGAAGTACCCGGCCTTACCAAGAGATGGCAGTAGTTTCTCGAAAATTATCACTGTTTAAGAAGTGTGCCACCTATAAAGCATATTTTTCAAGTTTGAAGACTCCATGTTGTTTAGTATTTGTTTGGCAGCCATCAATAGTGAACGTTTTCAGTGAATTTGTGAAAATGAAGAAAATTGGTCATCGTTATGTGATACAATACTTTTATTTGAAAGGCCTCAGCCAAAACAATATAAAAGCTGAACAGGATTCTACTCTGGGTGAGTCTGCTATTTCGTTTACAACAGTAAAATATTGGGTAGCAGAGTTTAAATGAGGCCATACGAGCTATTAAGATGAGCATCGCATTGGTCGACGGAATGAGGTGATGACTCTAGAAACTGTGAGGAAAATCCACTAAGTGATACTGGATGATTGTCGACTGAAAGTGAGCTAGAAAGCTAGCAGATATCGTTGGCATTTCAAAAAAGTGTGGTGCATCGCATATTAACTGAAAGTTTAGACATGAGAAAGCTGTGAGCAAGGTGGGTGCTCACACTCAGGCAAAACCAGTGTCGTGAAGATGTTTCCATTGGGTGTTTAGCAAATTTTCACGGCAACAAAGCAGAATTTTTGTCCATAGCCATGGATGAAACATGGGTCCAATACTTCACACCCGAGACAAAAGAACAATCAAAACAATGGATTCAGAAAGGAGAACCGCCTCCAAAGAGGGCAAAGACAGTTTCATCTGCAGGCAAAGTCATGGCGTCGGTTTTTTGGGATGTGCGTGGGATAATTTTCATTGACTATCTTGAAAAAGGAAAAACTATCAACGCCGAGTATTATGCAAAGTTATTGCAACATTTGAGCTAAGAAATCAAGCAAAAGCAGCCGCATTTGACTAAGAAGAAAGTGTTGTTTCATCAAGACAATGCAACAGCTCACAAATCCGTTATTGCAATGGCCAAAATCAATGAATTAAAGTTTGAATCGCTACCTCACGCACCCTATTTGCCAGATTAAGCCCCCTTGGATTATTTTCTGTTTGCAAACTTGAAAAAATGGCTCGGTGGTCAAAATTTTCGAACTGTGAAGAATTGATGTCGGCAGTTAATATGCTATTTAGAGGAGCAAGACAGTTCTTATGATAAAAATGGTATGGGCTTCTTGAGTATCACTGGCATTAGTGTATAGAGCTGAATGGAGATTATGTTTAGAAATAAATACTTTTTTTCCAAAAGTTTTGTTTTTTCTTTGTTGGGTCAGGTACTTCTGGGATTACCGCCGTGCATGGTTCAAATATTCATCCGTGCTTAATCTCTATAACTGAATATTTGTTGTTGTTTTGAATTTATATTTTACTAAATTCATATAATCATCTAATTGGTGGTGACATTTGAATAACCGTGGTTGTATACTCCTTTTTTTTTATTGTTCTCTCTCATTGGAGTAGATGCTCTAAACGATGTTCACCATTTTCACACAGTGAAACCTAGAAAGCAAATGTTTTTGTATTAAATGTTACTAGTATGTGTATGATTTTAGTAATATGTCAATTAAATGAGTTCTGATAGCTGAAAATCTGTGCTACTGTTGAAGGAATAACTTATTGATGAGAATTTAAATTGAGCAACGTATCAGATTTTATATTTAGTTTTACATATGCAGCCGAGTGATAATTCACATTTGTTTTACAGAATAAGAAAAGGACCACTAGTGAAACAACTCCATAATGATAACAGTTGCTGTAATTGTGATGTGAAGTGAAAGTGGAGCTGATTACAGCAACATTGATTCAAGAAGACATTTCTTTATTATTTGTGTGTGCATGTGGCTAAGCATTTGTTAAAGAATGGCCCATGGAACTCATTGCCACAATACATCCTCACACAGTAACACTCAAGTGCATTCTACTTTAAGTGTTGTGCATATGCTACTGATAGTTCATTTTTAATTGAGGAAATAATGGGTGAGTGAAACATTGCACTTTAATTCCCTATCCTCTATTTTGTATTTAAAAGTTATTGGATAATAATGAATCAGTATCTGTATTTTTTAATAAAGGAAAAATTCTGTTTACACTGAGTGTTTGTAGGCTCAGATTTATAGTGAGCAAGGTTCTGGTTTGAGTTTTTCTATTTATTGAAGTTATGAAAATAATCAGTGTATAATCGTGTTCTTAATTTTTCAACTTGTAACTGATTATGTTGGTGTTCTTCGGTGGTATTGTAACTTGGTATTTTTTGTTTAACGATCCTTGTTTTGCTAATAAAAAAATTAGGAAAGTTAATAAGTACATAGGTTTTAGCTTAGTTCAACAGGAGCCACCCAAGCTGATGAAAATATAAATCAAGGAAACAAAGAAAAATAATGATTTGTTCTGTTTTATGACTGCTATTTCTTGATGTCCTATTTAAGAATTTGTTTTTGTTTTTAGCTGTAATCATTTAATTGAAGTAAATAAGTTTTATAATCTCACATTTGTTTTTATTTCAATTAAATGATGAAATAAATTGTACTTGATGTAGTTGTGCAAGTTGAATGTATGAGCATAATTAAAATAGTTGAAATAGGTTGGTAAAAAGCAGTAGGCTTGTTTCGTTATTGACAGAGTTCAAATGTCAATTAACCGGAAGACAATGTAAAAGAAATCATTTAAATTTATTTTTTATTATCTGGTCAATAAAATATTTATAAAAATCATGTTTATGTGTTTACTCCTGTTTTAATCTTAAGCAATGTTAGAAGTGTACTTAATACATTTGCACATTACTACAGGCAGTGAATCATTGATCACATTCTCATTGCTTTGGATTGAGTGCTTATTAGTGGGAATAGGATGAAAAGTTTTACTTTCGATCATAAAATGACTAACTAGTCGATTGCCCTGGTGGAATCTAAAATGTTTACTGTTGCTTTGCATGGGTGAGCTTTAAGCAATTACTTGGTAATGGATTGGTAGAGGAGAGCCGTGAAATCATTTAATGTGCTTGGTGAGTAAGAAGTGGTGGAAAATAGGTAGCATTACTCATGATGACATAGCATTCCATCCTTGGGAGAGATTGCCTAAGACTTCTAGGAAACCCTTTGAAGATACTGTGACTTTCCAAGTTGCTGCTTGCAAATGGGCTGTCAAAAGTCCAGAGGAATGACAGCCTTAATCCATATGAATGAAATTGGAGACTAAAATGGTCAGTAGAACAAAACTCATTAAAATGTACATGGAAGGTTAGTGGAAACTACCGCATTACTGTCCCAAGTATTAGCAGCACACTAATACTTATTATATTATCTATTGATTAAATGAACAGACATGATGGAAGTATCTTGAAGAAAAGACTCGAGGGATACCCTTGTACCCCATTCAGATCTCTGGTAAGGATCGAGAGAGCATATCTGTGAAAGAACTCTATTTGGTAGCAAACAAGATGCAGTTAATTCCCAAAATGAAAGTATTGGAGACTCCTAACTGAATCTACCAGATTTGGGACCTTCAGACATATTTCAATCAGAGGAAATGAGAAGATGAATGAGTGAAACAGGTAGTTGCACCATGGCCAACTTGCTCAACATTGGGCCTTCTGATGCCAATAGCTACCGTATTCATTGTGAAATTTAAACAATACACGAGTATCGTATGTCTATAGCTTTTCATCCTAAGAATTTGTTAAATTCATATAATTATTCATATCATAAGTTGAATTCCTTTCATAAAAGTATCAATTAGGAATCTTTATTTGGGATTAATGATTTGGAGTATTCAGCTGTAAATATATAGTGGGTAATTATATGGTGTTAAAGTGGAGTATCTTGTCCATCTGCTCTTTTGGCTGGTGACTTAATGCCCTGCCACAACATGGTAGCTTCCAGATTAAGTTTTAGATTTTATTGCTATCTCCTAGCAAATAAGTCTGTCCATTAAATTTATCTTTGTTATGTCAGAACTTTAGTACCCGGCAAGTCACCGCAAGGGTGTGTAGCTGGGGGTAAATATGAGTGCTCGTAGACTCCGGTCTAATTTTGACCCGAATATGACCCTAATGTGGACAACGTTATTCTGATCCCTTATTGTTCAAAGAAAAAATGGCAGCTTAAATCTATCTGTTCTACACTTAATCTCTTTAGTTTTATTCACATGATCTCTCCTACCATAGCATGATGAGGGTAATAATACATTTTCTGCATCACTGCTAAGGAGACCTTCCAATTTATGCAAGAGCTTCAAACTAATTCAACCTTCGCTCCGTTAGCGATTCCCAGCCCTGGGGCTGTACAATTTTGAATACGCTACTAAGTTTATCATAACAACGTTTACAAATCAAGCTTCTCGACGCTGCACGCGATCCAATTTGGCAATCAATCCAACTTCGTGAGATTCCCATGTGCTTGTAGCATATTCTAAATGAAGCCTAACCAGTGAAAGATAATATTTCTCTTTGACCTTTTCATCACATTTACCTAGTACTCTTCTAATAAATCCTAATTTTTTTGTAGCTTGCCCGCATATGCCCCGCATGTGTTTCACCCAGGAGAAATCGTGAGTAATGGTAAAGCCTAGGTATTTAATTGAGTCTACACATTCCATTTCGGTGTTCCCGATGCAGTCAACATTTGGGAGGGTATTGTTCTTTTTCTAAAAATTCATCGCTTAGCACTTTTTTAAGTTTAATATTAATTGCCAAGTGTCGCACCAGCATTTAGGTCATCTAATAAAGCTGCTGTGCAATGAGGACTATGGATATTAGGGCAAATCACTGCATCATTAGTAAATAAATGTATCTTAACAGACTACTGAGCCAATGTTGTTACCGTAGAGTAGGAAATAAAAGAGGACTCTGGGGAACACCTGAAGTACGTTCTCCTGCATTTGAACTAACTCCATCTATGACTATTCTTTTGAGCCTGTCCTTCCAAAAAGTCTTTAATCCAGCCCAAGATATTTTTATTTGTACCACATGCTTCTAGCTTTACGAGTAGTTTATTATGACGTACTCTGCGGAAGGCTTTATTAAAATCTAGGAAAATAGCCTCCACGGGAACACTGCTCTCCCGAAATAAGATAATCATGAACAAATTTCGCAAGTTTTGCCTCGCAGGATATACCTTTTCGGAAACCGTGTTTAATTTTCTTTAATAACTCCTGATTATCGACGAGTCTCACTATCGAATAACAATATTTTTCATAACCTTGCATGAATGAATGTGAGAGAAATAGGTATGCATTTGCTCGGTTTGTCTTTGTCTCCCTTTTTAATATTGGTGTTAGGTTAGCCGTTTTCCCATTTCTGGGAACCTATCGATCTATTGGCAACTTCTTAAGTGCGTCATCGAGATACGGTGCTATTGCAGACGCTAGTTAATAATAATGAACCAGGCCCGAGATATAAAGAAATAACCCTTTGCAAAACCACGAACCCTCTTATAAAAGATGATAATAAGTTGTACCGAAGTAAATCCATAAAAGGTATTGTCATTTTCAGTACTTGCCTTTTGGCACCGTTGATTTTTTCCCCGGTCTAAGTAAGAAAATGACAATCTTGGCACTTACCAACGGTCACAATAGTAAAAGGAATTCTCTCATCAAACCAACATAATTACGATAAATAATTTGTCCTTTTTTATGTAACACAATATCCCAGCCTTCCCTAACAACAATCAAGGTGCATTAGGTAATAACTTGCGAATTTTATTGAGTTAAGATCTTCCATGAAAAATTAACGCAAGTAAGCTATTTAATAGTAACCTAAATGGCAGCTAAAATAAAGAACTATAGGAATTTTTTGGCTAGTTCATTGTAAAAGGCAAAAAGTGGTAAAAACAACAACTTTTGAGAACAAAACCATTCGTTTCAAAATTACTTAATTGTAATATCCTCACAAATAAAGAGTCATGAAGCAATAGAGATATCAATAATTAAAATATAAGCTATATCAATAATTAAATCTTATTTAATAAAAAAAATCATCCACTGAAATTACATGAAAACCAAGTAACTTGGGAATGGGTGTTTGTTATGTAGCAATTTAAAATGGAAAAATCGAGCATCAAGGAAACGAATGCGTTTGTGGAGACTCTATTGTTTATTTGTACAGCGCCAATAAAGTTTGGCGCGAAATTTTACAACATTGTTTTGGTAGTTTTGTTGCCGACCGAATGAACGATGCTGTGAAATAACTTGATGGGATACTGCTTAATTTAAAGTTTTATTTTACTTAGAACAAGGGGGCCTTTTCTTAATATCATTGATTCGTAGTTGTATCAAATTTTCTGATGTTTCTCGCATGTATACATCTTCTGTGAAGAAGAAATTATAATGATATGGTCAGTAGCCCTAGTGGATTGTTTAATAAGGTATATAACCCATTTTTCTGATGTAATTTCTGACCACATTCATTTTCACAATTTAGCGGCGCAGCTTGGCCCCCAGCCAGGTGATAAAACACAAGCAGTTCGGTAAAGGTGATGACGGTATTGGTAGTAAAAGAAGAAAGAAAAATGATGGCCAGGCAATAGATGGAGGAAAAGGAATTCTTTCTCTATCACAATTGCAAAACCTAAAATCTCCTGCGTCCTCTGCCGAGATACTCTCAGCCCACGTAAGTTTGTGACTTATGTAAAAGAATGGCTTGACTTAATTTGTACTTGACTGTATAGTTCCATGAGAATTACAAGGGAATGTGTGCATTCGAGTCTTTTATGTATTTCCTTTAAATCTCTTATTTCTGAAGAATACCATTTTAGAAGTTGATTCACACATTTACGAACTTTTCTCAGGAGGAATTCATCCGTAAGATCCTTTCGAAGCCATTTAAGGTTCCTATTCCTAATTACAATGGGTCCCTTGGTTCTCGTGCTCTTGGTGTCCGACGGTCTGGTGGCAGGCGACCACTACATGACCCCTTCGAGCCTGATGCCCTAGTCCTCTATGAACCACCTGAACTGAGTGCTCATGAAAAGCTTAAGGTTGATTTGTAAGTTATCTTCAGCCGTTCATCTTATTCTGGAAATGACTGAGTTAGTGCTTATTATGCATTGATATAATGAATGTTGATATTATTTCATAAAATTGTTATGGCCTTACAATGTTTTCCACATTTATACCTAGATTAATATTTGGTGAAATTTATTTCTTATAACCGTGGCAGAGTAAATATCCTCCCATATTTGATGAGGATGGTCTTTATGTGGCACATGCTATATGTTAGAAATCCTCAAGTAGGCTTTATATATAAAGAATTTTATGTTTAATCAAGGAAATGGTAGTCCATTGAATAGAGAAATAGACTCCTGACCAGAGGAACTGGGCGATTCCTCTGGAGATCCTCAAATTCACCCAAGCTCTGAAATTTTTTGGGTACCATATTTTCCTGGGAAACCGCCGTAGATGGAGAGGAAGTGGGTCACATACACTGATGGGTGATTTTTACATGCCATTGGGCTTAGTATTTGTGTTCTGCCTTCACATCAAACCGACCTTTGGGTTGATTACTGTGGTTATAATGCCTAACCAGCTCACTTCAATGGTGGGTGCTGACAACCGCCAGTGCTGACATTTTGACTAGAAAGTTATTTTTGTGTTGAGAGATTCGGCCCAAAATTTTGCTGACTCTTTCTATAATTTGAGTTTATTCAGCTTAGTTATTCAATTATTTCTTGTACTTAGTTCTCAAGCAAGCCTTTTTCTTTTGACAGAGATAAGCAGCTTGTACATGTTGTAGTAGATCCAATATTATCGAAAATACTGCGGCCTCATCAGAGAGAAGTGAGTATTTTAGTGATGTCATTGGAATCCAAGTCAGTGACTGAAGGAAAACTTCCACTAGAATTAGTCGTATAATTAATTTCTAAGTTTTTGTAAAAATTCAGTTATTTTAGTTGATGGCGAACATGTAACATTCACTAAGGATTCAAATTCATCATAGAATATGTGTAGTTGTGTAGCATTAAATGTTTATATTTGATTTATATGAACTTTGGTTCTGACTGATTCACTACTTTTACTTTAACAACAATTTTTATTTATGTCAATTTTATTTGCAGGGAGTTAAGTTTATGTATGATTGTGTGACTGGAAAATGTGTCAAGGATGGATTTGGTTGTATCATGGCAGATGAAATGGGCTTGGGGAAGACCCTTCAGTGTGTCACCTTGTCTTGGACACTGCTTCGTCAGGGACCAGAGACTAAGCCAACGGTAGACAGAGTGGTCATTGTTGCTCCCAGTAGCTTAGTGAAGGTAACAAAAATTTAATTTCTTTAATTTTAGGTTTGAAGTGAACCTCCTCAATATCTACATTCTGGGGAAAACTAGTTTGATGTCTTTTCATAAATATAAATGATGTAAACTATTCGTATAGCTTCAGTAGGAAAAAAATGTGTCACAGTAAGAACTTGCCCACTTTGTTAACCCTTAGAAAGAATACAAGAAAGTGATTATAAAAGAATGAGTATTCTGTTTTTGATTATACCAATATGAAAATGTTAAGTAATACAATATGTATCAGAGTGACCACCCATTTGGGAAAGGTGTGTAGTTATTCCATTTCTTCCAAAATTCATGGAAAAATATGGAAAATGTGATGCAATTTGGTAATTCCTGATGAGGGTGATGTTCCATGAAGTTGTGAAAGCAGTGATGTTTGATAGAGGCCTTTGCATGTGGAGGCCGTTGTAAAAACTAAAATCTAAACCTAAATCTATACTAAGAAAAGCATGCAGCAATGAGAGATAATTTTCCAGAATAATAATAATAATTCGTATTCCAAATAGTCAGGAGAAAATTTGGGGAAGCCCAAATTTTTTATTAAGAATATCAGGAAAAGGTTAGGAATAGGTATCTAGAAAAAAGTTACTCCCATATTCATTATAATTATTATTCTTTAAAGGGTATAACTAACTTAAAAATCTTTCTAAACACAGTGATTGTGGGGAAGACTGCCAAATATTTGGTTTTAATGGAGGATTTAGTGTTATACATTATCCTCTCTGTGAATAATTACTCTTTAACACTCATATAACTTATGGTTTACGGCATAATTTTATGGAATTGATTCAAATTGGAAATGAAAAACTGTAACTTTGTGATTCCAATGAAAAAATTTTTCAGTGGAATCACAAATTTCACTGTTTTTCATTTCTTTAATACTTAATTATGCAGTTCATTAGATCTCCTTATTGAACCATTCCTCTCTGAAGAATGTCATAATGAGGATTCCATGATAAATTTCTTGACAAATCAACTGCATATTGTTTTTTTTAGACATTCTTTCAGAATAAAAAGAGACGTTTCAGGCATGAAATGGTAAAATATCATAATTAATATAAAATTGGCAATTTTCCCCAAAATAAAATTAATTATTGCGACCGGTTTCAATGTAACTGCATCATCATCAGGGGACCTGACAATGATGTAGTTACATTGAAACCGGTTGCAATAATAAATTTTATTTTGTGAAAAAAATTGCCAATTTTTAATTAATTCTTACACAGTTCACTGTAAATCCCTGTCTCATGGTTTAAATATATTCAGTTGAATAAAAATATTAAATACAGGAGGGTTTTATATAAGTTAGTTTTATTTTTCATAGGGAGGAATGATAAAATTTTCTCGAAATTAAACAAAATGGTTTTCTGTGAAATACTTTAGTAATAGGAGTAGGAAACTTATTTTTGTTGTTTCAGTAATTATTACATCTTAGGAAATGCAACTTTGAGATTTAATAAAGCAGAATAATATTTAATGCTTTTCTGTTGCAAGTCATTCAAGAACAAAATCGTAAATGAACCACTGAATTTTTTTTAAAATGTCAGAATAACTGTTTTTTCTAATAGGTGCCCCTTAGTATAATATAGTGTGATTTCTTGTTTTATTCTGCATGAATTTGTGAAACTTGATTGAACTCTCTTGAATTCTTTTCTACAGAATTGGCAGAATGAATTCAACAAATGGCTAGGAGGTCGGGTGTCAGCCTTGGCCCTTGATGGAACTCCACTGAACAATGTGAAAAGGGAAACTGGTGGGAGTGCAAAGGCTGAGGTTGAGCGACGCTTGAAAGAATTTGTGGCACCGTCATATAATGGTCGAAGAATTGCACAGCCGATTTTAATTTTGTCTTATGAGACATTTCGTATCTATGCCAATATACTTTGTCAAGGTGGATCTGGAGAGAAGGTTGGAGGGATAGGAGGTGCTGTGGAAGGGCTAGTTATATGTGATGAGGTTGGTATAGCAGCTGAAAATATTCCTCCCCCCCCTCTTTTTTCTGCCAAGCTCTAAAATTTGACAATGATTATGCCATGAAATTGGCAAAATGTTGGTTATTATGAGATTACACCTGTTGGTTACTTGAAATGAGTATTGCAACAATGAGGTTGTTTGCAGGATTGTTTATAAAAATATGGGAAATAGAACCTTCAATACGATAACGCAGTTTTATCCATGCTTCAATCCTTCCAATTTTACTTTCCCATTGACATAAACATGGTGAATAACCTGTGAGCTTTAGGAAAAAACTTAATCTTTTGTTAAATTTAATTGAAACTTAGTTACTTCCAGAACCTAAAATTGTAATTTAATAATTTAAACCCGCCAATCAATATCTATATTCAATATTATTTTCCCCAATGCAGTCCCTCAGAAAATATCTGCCCCACAGGCCAGTAATAGACTATGGTTATGCATCACAGGAGAAATAGGAGAGAGCATCTTTAAAATTACCTTTGAGGGAGGTAATTAATTGCTGAAATCGGCCACTAGAGATTGAAAATTTTTACAGAATTCAGGATGATGGCTATGAAAATGAATTATGTAACCTATTGCAGTTTAAAATTGTCTGTTGCAATCTCCCCTTTTTGGTAAATGCATTAATTTGTGTATTAGCATGTCAATCACATATTCACAGAAGACGACCCTAATCTCTTAATGATGCTAATAATACCATTTAAGAAATGCCATGAGGTTCTGGCTGATACAACCATGCAGTTTATATAAGTTTTATTAACTGCATGGTAGCTACAGTTATGGTCAAAATTTCTTCCCTGGTATCCAAATTCTTTATTCATTATGCTCATCAATTTAATGTATTTTTTCCTAAAATTATGCTGGAATAGAAAATTCTTATGGGTAGACTATACATTGATAAAAAATAATTATATCTTTTCATTGTTGAACAGGGTCATCGCCTAAAAAACTGTGAGAATCAGACCTATCAGGCCCTGATGGGTTTGAAATGGAAGAAAAGGATTTTGCTCTCAGGGACTCCAATTCAGAATGATCTTCTGGAATACTTCAGTTTAGTGCAATTTGTAAATGAAGGGATGTTGGGAACTGCTCAGGTAATTTGATTCCAGTAGTAAGTCTTTGTAATAAAAAATCATCCAGCATATTCTTTAAATCTATATGTGTACTATTCAAGGCTCTATGGTAATATAGTTGGTAGAACTTTTGCCTTACTACCATGAGGTCCTTTGAAGCTGGGTATCACCTCTGGACACCCTGAGGCAAGCGGTGTGGTATTTGAGAACTTCATGCATGTGTGCACATGCAAAGGAAGATTGCCGTACTTACCTATAGTGTATGAATTTCACGTACTGTATGGTTCAATCACCTTGGTAGGTGAGCTCTATACACACCTATCAAACCAGCCTTCAGGTTTGGAAGTGATTCAATGTTCACTTCTGAAGAAAATGTTCCACACTCAGCGCAATGAAGGACAGCAGTATTTACATTGTTGATACATATGATTGGAGGTGGATCTAATTGTATTTTCATAGTAGTGTTGTAATGAATTTCTTGGGGAAAATCTTTTGGGGACTAGGTTTTTGCAGGGGCCAGCTTACTGGCTTCCCACCCATATCCACGTTCAAATCCTGGAGGTGGCAGATCTTTTGTAGTGGTATCCCAATCTGTACTTGAGGTGCTTTGTGGAGAGTACACCATCCGTTGCTTGGTACATTAAGCTGTGGGCCCCTTGGTGCTTTTCGTTAAGAGTAGGTTAATGCCAACATCAGGTTTCTCTCCTCCCTTCCTCCTTTCTCATCCGTCCCCAATGGCATATATGACCTCAGCTGTCAGTCACCTTCCCTAAAACTATTACTACATATCTTTTGCAATGTGTTGTCTTTGTTTAAGTTAGTTAAACTGTGGATTGTCATAAATGGTTTCATACCATTTTCTAACTAAGTGGATGGAAAAAGGATTTAAGTGTTTTGTGTGGTAGTTTATATTTAAATGACAGTTTCTGGTATAACATGGTGGAAATCCTTCACCATGAAAGAAGATGCTTTGCTTTTCTACTTAGAATTTTTTTATTATGACCTAGGTTATGCTGTAATGAAACCTAAAAAAATTCTATGTGGAAAAGCAAAGTGTTTTCTTTCATCACCAGTTTATATTCACATTAATGTTGATACTATGAGCCAATGCCTACACCAGCCCTTAAGTGTGGATATATCATAAAATTGATATTCTCCCTGATGGAGATCCTTCCAAGTTACTTTCGAATTGATCGAGTCTCCACTTAACCAGTTATTCAACATGGCATGTGCTTTCTTTGAGTATCAATGCAGAAAAGTTATGCTGAATGGTGTAGAAGTTCATACTACCTTGATCAAAAATTTCCCGGAATTTATTCAGAAAATTAAAAATACAAGTTTATTCATCTAAATCTATATTGTCCCCTTCAAAGTAATCCCCATCGACTGCAACACACTTATGCCAGCGCTTGATCCAATCCTCGAAACATTTTTTATATTCGGTTTTCGGTATGTCCATCAGTGCTTCCTGCGATTTTTCCATTACTTCCTCTCGGCTGCTAAAACGCATTCCCCGTAATGGTTTTTTAACTCGATTGAACAGAAAGAAGTCACAGGGAGCCAAATCAGGTGAATTCGGTGGCTGTTGGATGGTATTTGTTGCATTTTTCGTCAAAAAATTACGAATAATGATAGCACTGTGCGACGGTGCGTTATCATGGTGCAAAATCCACGAGTTTTCTGTCCACATTTCTGGTCTCTTTCGGCGAATTGCTTCACGCAAACGTCTCATAACGCCCAAATAATACTCTTTGTTTACTGTCTGGCCTTCTGGCAAAAATTCATGATGCACTACACCGTTGTAATCCATGAAAACCGTCAGCATTGCCTTCTTTTTTGACTGAAAACGACGTGGTTTTTTTGGTCTCGGCTCATTTGGTGAACGCCATTCACTTGCCTGATGTCTGGATTGCGTGTCGTACTCATAAACCCACGTCTCGTCTCCAGTAATGATCCTTTTGATGAATGTGGGATCGGATTCAGCCTCGCAAATCATGTCTTTTGCGACGTCAACACGGTCTCTTTTTTGCATGAAATTGAGGTCTTTTGGCACCAACTTTGCTGCTACACGACGGAAACCCAAATCATTAACCACAATGTCTTGGGCGGATCCATAGGCAATGTTCAAGTCCTCCGCTATTTCTCTGATGGTTAATTTGCGGTTATTGACCAACATTTCTTTTACTTTATCAATTTTTTCACCGACTTTCGATGTCGATGGTCTGCCACTGCGTTCATCATCTTCGATTGACTCACGACCACTTCTGAACCGCTCGTGCCACTGGTAAACGACCGTTTTTTTTAGAGAATCGTTGCCGAAACACTTTTCCAACATTTCCAACGTCCGTGCGCCACTAAGTCCGTTTTTTACGCAAAATTTAATACAAGTTCGTTGTTGCAAATTTAAATCCATTTCTGCAATTGTAAAAAATCGCCAACACACACAGAGATAGATGTACTCTTGGCTACGTAACTTTTGCAAATGTCAAGTTATGACACTAAGATTTAAAGGGAATATCAACAACAGATGTACCAATTTAACAAAAAAAACAGAACTCAAATCGGAACGATGGGAGCGCCACACGGTGGTTATTCCGGGAACTTTTTGATCAAGGTAGTATAATTTAGGTTTGCTAGTTTCAGGTTTTAATGCAGTCCATCTTTGAAATGGATAAACCTTCCTGAAATTCCCAGTACTCCAAAAAAATTTATTTTTCTGAAATATTTATAAATTTCTCATTTATTGAATTTTCTCTCTCGTACTTTGGTATTTGTTCCCATTTTGATGAAAGGTCAAAAAGGGTGAGTACCTGTAGACTTGGTGTACAAAATACAGGCATTCACGTATATATATATATCTGCTGATGACTAACTCTATCCAGATTCTAATCTTATGCCTCAACCATCTGGGCAGGAATTCCGTAAACGCTTTGAGAATCCCATCTTGAAGGCTCAAGATGCTCTAGCATCTGATTCAGAGAGAGCAGTTGGGAAGGAAAGGCTAACCGAGTTGTCTTCCCTTGTGGGCACTTGCCTCATTCGTCGCACTGCTGCTCTTCTGTCCCGTTACCTGCCTCCAAAGACTGAGCTTGTGGTCTGCGTCAAGCTTTCTCCCCTTCAGCGGGCTCTGTACGATGAATTCCTTTCATCCGATGCTCTGCGCAAGACAGTGCTGGAGGCAGATGCTGATCGAGATGGTGGTGAGTTTGTAATCAATGACCACTTACAAGTTTTGTAAATGCCCATTTACTCCACTCCAGATGTTCATGCTTAAAAATTTATTTCTAAGTGTTATAAAAAATAATTGAGCAATCAAGTTGTAATATATCAAATCAAAATTTCACTTCTTCAGTTAACTAAATCAGTACAAACATTTAATCATATGAGTGACGTGAACTGCTCATTTTGTGCATTTTGGTGAGAAAGCTATGTGTACTCTAGGAGAATGTGTTTATGTTTAAAGTTTGTTAATTGTCCTTAATCCACATCTCCACAGACCCTGCGCGCACAAAAAAATCTCAGAGTTTAACTTTTGTGTGACATCAGGCGATGCGTTCACTGTGTTGTTTGTTTAACCCTAAAAATTAACAACTGAATTTTATTTGTCTACCTTCCTGGGTCAGTGATAAGTCCTTTGTAAAGATAGTGTGTGAGCTGCTGTACACTTTGAAAGATGAATCGAGACTGTGTGCAAGGAGTCTTTCAGAGTTATAATGACTTTATCGATTTCTTTGTTTTTATTTTACATTGGAATGTAATTTAGTTTTTTAAAACATCAGAAAATAGGTTTCTGTGCTAAGCAACCACTTGTGAAAGATATTCTTTTTGCTCACGGTTAGGACACTACTCTTACTGCAGGCAAGCTGTCCCCATTTCCTGACAGCTGCCTTGTGGCCATTTACGGTGTGGTTCCATTTTGTATAATGTTTCTACACCGGTTGTGTAACCTCACAACAGAAGAGTAGTACTTATGTACATTTATAAGATAAGTGATTGAAGGACTCAGTCAATCTTAATGCATCTGTATGCATTAACCTTGCCTCCAAAGGGATATTTAGCACTTTTCCTGGAAGGTAGGCTCTATATCCTTCAATTACTAATTTCACTGTTTTAGGAATAACTTTGTGTACTTGTTTCCTGATTATTATCATTAACAGTAGTCTACTGGCTTATGGGGGTTTTTGGCGGACCTTGGGCTTTACAGACCACCATTCTCTTAAGCCCAAACTAACATATTCTAAAACCCCATGCTACATATTGCAGTTTCTCAATCTTTAGCTCCACATACTGTTTCCTGCTCCAAAGCAAAAATTCTTGGAGATTTTTTTGTGTTTATTACAGACACTTGAATCAAACAATTATGCTTGAAATCTGAAAATTAATAAACCTTAAGGGCAATTAACAACTTCTCAGTTTTATTCATTTTTTATTTCACATGTATATTCTCACCTAAATGAGAAGTTAACACCCTGGGAAATAAAAAAAAATTTTTCTATCCACCGCCCTTCCCATTTCAAGGGTGACCCTTTTATAGTAAATACAAACTCTGTGATATTTTCAGGTGGACGTGGAAAGGGTGCTACTTTGTCTGCTCTCTCTTCTATCACATTGATGAAAAAACTCTGTGCTCATCCAGATTTGGTTCATGAAAAGATTTCAGAACGCAGTGAAGGGTTTGAGAATGCCTATAAACATATGCCCAGCAATTACAACCCAGGGTAACTATTTTACTTTAATATTCTCTATTGGTTTAAAAAGAAGCTCGGCCATAAAATTGTTGCGTCACATATTGATTGGAAAATTAAGTGTATGAAAATGCAATTATTAAGAACACATAATTTCTACTCTTTATCTTTTATTTAATTAGTAATAGTTCAAAATTCATCGAAACCTATTTTTTAAACTTTAATTGGAAGATTTTCCCGGAAGCTTTAAGTATAGTTGATTTTTAGGATTATTAATTTTCAATCTCATTTGCACTATAGGGTTTTAAGTTTGTGGGTTGCATTTAGTTGGAAATAAAGAAAGCCTTTCAGGGAAGTTATTATTATTGTTCAATAATATTAATGAAGAAGGTTTAAGAAAGCTATGTATGTGGATGAATTAGATGGAATAGTTTTTTGTAACTGTGCATGTTTTTTCTTGCTCTGATGAGTGTCACTCTGCTGTTCTCGGGATGTTCTTGGAACCAAATAGGTTTTCAGGGGCTCTTGATTAACATTTGTGAAGCAATAGAGAGAATGGATTTATAATTAAATGAATTAAAAACCAAAGTGATTTGATATGGAGAATGAGAAGAATAACTGCATAGTGAACAAGTCATGAAATAATTTAACAAGTAGATGGTTTTGAAATGTGCATCTTTGTGTAAGATAGTGGATGGATGGAGAGATTAAAATACATGCGCATAGTGTATGAACAGTTGTTTGTGGCATGTGGAGTATGTTAAAATTGTATTGTGCTGAACCTAAAAATTATTAAACTTGGGAATGCCAGGATAAGGGTAAATGAAGTGAAAATATCTTTTTTATGTGCCTGTGGTGAAAATATGATATCTAGGATAAGGAATGGGGGAAACATAAAAGAATGTAAATGCCCTGTTAAGAGCTGAATATGTTAATATCAAAAGAATAGATGAGAGATGAACTGTGGCAAGATATTTGAGTGAAGAATGATTGGCTGAGAGTATGGGGTCGATGAAAAGATAATCTGTTAAAGTGGTCAGAGACTTGATGAAGATAAGTTACATTCAGAAGTATAAGAATGGAGCAAAAGAATGTATGAAGTAATAGAAGTATGCAGTGTTAGAATTTAGGAAGAAATGAGTTAAATATAGGTAGTAAGCTTCATAAACAACAAGTTAGTAAGCTTTGTAAAAGTTAGTTTTGTACTTTGTGTGTGTTCAAGTGAAATTACAAGAGTAGAATGTTTGAATGTAATTGTTTCAGTTTAATCATTATCTCAAAAGGGGTTTTATCCATGACATTAAATTGTGACAGTATCCCTTGCCTATCAATATTTGGCCTCTAAATTAGCAAGATGTCTGTATATTATATCACTGTTTATTTTGTTTCATAATTTTCTTATCGAGTATAGCAATGATTGCTGATTTATTGTACGTGAAGCCAATGTACCTCTGGGTTAATTTCTACAGTAGCATGGTGTAACGTATCTCCCACATTCTTGAGTTAACGATTTATTTGATCCCTGCATGCAGAGCAAAGGCTTATCTCAAAGTCATGGGTTTCGAGCCGTTTAAATCAATTGTCACATTTCTCAGAATTTTCTGAGTTTGCCATACTTATTCCCTTCCTTAAACCCTCCAATTGATGCTAGAGTATTATTTTTATGAATATTTATTTGTTTTATTCTTTCTTTTTCACATTGTAATATAATATTTGACCTCAGAGAAGGCTAATCTAGACTACAGGAGTTATATTTACTGCTTAACTTTTTATTTGTATATTATAGCTTTATTTATCTTTACTATTTAACACTTAAATGCCCATCTACTCAATCGAATTGCGTTTAAGAAATGGACACTTTAAGATGCTTAAGTCTGTTTAAGATGTCACTTATTGTCTCTGACAATGAATGCTCCTTTGTGTGCAATTCCTGGTATGTACATACACACCTTACGTTTACGTGATATTTATTCCATTCAATATATTTGGATATGGTTTAATGTATACTTCTTAATTATTATGTGAAGAATGGGAATTATATTTATCCCCTCTATTTAATATGGGTTATTTTGATCTGAAATTATCTGCAAAGCAAAGATTACTTGCATGTTTTCATTTGTTTGTTTTAGGAGAAGTCTTTTACCTGAGTTATCAGGGAAATTAAGACTTTTGGATTGCTTACTGGCAGTCATCAAGTCAACTACTTCAGACAAAGTGGTTCTTGTGTCAAATTATACTCAAACCTTGGGAGTATTTGAGCGTCTTTGTGCCATGAGGAATTATCCATTTGTAAGGCTGGATGGAGGGATGACAATCAAAAAGCGTGGGAAGGTAAGTTGGAGAGAGAATTGATATAAAACAAGACAAATTGATATGATGATCAAGGATCATTTGTAGTTGGGTATATCCACTGGATTACTTTTTATGTATTTTGTTTCATTAAATACCAATTGTTGCATTAAAATGAATTATATTCAAATCAATTGATAAAGTCAGTCTTGGGAAAGTTAATAAAAATTGACTGTAATGAGTTAAAGTTAGCTAATTGAAAACCACCCCAATTGAATTCCAATATAATTTTTGATTGCCCAGCGAAAAGTCAAGTTATATAAATATTAAACTACAGTTATCTAACTAGCAGTGAGTTTTATGTTCTGCACCTATGTTAACTGCTTGAGACTAAATTTATAAGCTGTTTTCTATTGGTATGCATTTCTCCTGGAGATTGGAAAAGTTGCCATCATCCATGCATATTTTTAAAAAGTTCTTTTTATACGTCCAAGTTAAAGGTTTTGGATTGAATTTGGTACAATTAAACTTTTCATGGGGAAAAACTAATTTTAAAAAAGTAATTAATTTACTGATAAACTATTGGAACATCAATTTCCTTACATGCTTAGTTTTATGAAAATTAGAATAACTAAAAGGATGCAAGAAATTTGATGCACTTTGGCCTATTTCAGTCAGAGGACCTACCTAATCCTGATTGTTAAATCAAATTGAAATATTTTATTGTGAGAAGTGTTTAATTGCTACATTATAAAATTCCCACTCACTGTGTTAGAGATCAAATGATGCAAATGGGCAGTTCCTATTGAAGCTGCTAAAGTTGAAGATTCTTGGTTATGTTGCCTATGCTGTTTGCACTCTTGGCTAAAAATTTTCAAGGGCAGGAGCATGTGGCAAGTCCTGCTTTTTTCCAAGCAAATGAAATTAGTTTAGAAAAAAGTTCACCTGAACCAATAATCAGCATATGAACCTTTCACCTGTTGAGAAAAATTTTAAAGAAATCTATGGATTCTCAATTGTAATGCCCTTAAGTGAAAATAAATGAACTAAACAGTATGTACTTTGCTTGGAGATCTGTCAGGAGTGGAGTGCAAACAAAGCATTAGACTTACCAAGAAATTTGGCCAAATCGTTGAATCCTTCCTACCACAGGCTAGCATGAAAAGTATATATTTACTGTATGCTCAAACTATAAGCCGTGTTTATAGCATCCATGAGAAATAGTCTCTCAATCCTCTTCTTCTCAAGCTCTTCATTATCAAAAACATGTATCTAGTGGAGTGAAACGTGATTTAAAGTTAAGGCGAATTGGTCAAATAAAATTTTATAAATCCATTTGCCTCTCTTGACTTATTTATTTGTGTGCTCTCAACTCCATTTTAGGTTGTGGAAAGGTTTAATGACCCATCAAGCACAGACTTCTGCTTTATGCTGAGCAGTAAGGCTGGTGGCTGTGGCCTAAATCTGATTGGTGCAAACAGGCTTGTGATGTTTGATCCTGATTGGAACCCTGCAAATGATGATCAGGCCATGGCAAGAGTCTGGCGTGATGGACAAAAGAAACCATGCTTCGTGTACAGGTTTTTGGCTGTAAGTAACATGGAATGGGGCGAGATGTGACACTATATATATATATATATATATATATATATATAGTGTCACATCTCGCCTATATATATATATATATATATATATATATATATATATATATATATATATATATATATATATATATATATATGCTTTCGTAGACGTAACACGGAAGTTCCGAATAGTACAATACACAGTAACACACAATATAGAAACACAAAAAAAGAAGAACACTCACACGTTATTTCTTGATATTTCGACGGAAACAATCCGTCTTCCTCCGAAGATATAGAAGTAATGGAAGATATATATATATATATCTATATATATATATATAGTACAATACACAGTAACACACAATATAGAAACACAAAAAAAGAAGAACACTCACACGTTATTTCTTGATATTTCGACGGAAACAATCCGTCTTCCTCTGAAGATATAGAAGTAATGACCGTCATTACTTCTATATCTTCAGAGGAAGACGGATTGTTTCCGTCGAAATATCAAGAAATAACGTGTGAGTGTTCTTCTTTTTTTGTGTTTCTATATTGTGTGTTACTGTGTATTGTACTATTCGGCACTTCTGTGTTACGTCTACGAAAGCATATATATATATATATATATATATATATCTATATCTATATATCTCGGATATATATATATATATATATATATATATCCATTTCGAATAATCACAATATCTAAGTACAGGGTCCATTTTATTTTTTGTCATGAAGTTTTATGGTCCATAATGAGAATTTTTTTCATTTATCTCATACTGGTTTATATTTATGTTCTTAGTTTGTTTTTGAGGTCAAGGCTCATATTTCATTTATACTGCAACCGAAAAGTTCATAATGGTACATTTTCCGATGGGTGGGTGGTGCTAATGGCAGAGAATTCACCCCACCGTTCTTTGTAGCAATAACATTGCCTCGCTGGTTATTTTAAGGGAACATGCAAAGAGCATAGGAGGAGATGGCAACATTTTCCCTCCCCTCCATATCTTACAGGTCAACATGTGTAAATGTATCATTCACATGTAATTCAGTTGAATAGTTTGGATGACTCATGGCTTGATGAGTATCTCTAGCATTAGACAAGGAGGTTACATAATTAAATGGAAAGTATTCGATTTTATAGGAGGCAGACACAATATTTTGATTGAATTCAATGACAATTGTAGAATTACGTGAGACAGTGCAGCAGGATTGAACTGAAATTAGATCTACCATCATGGTTAAAAGATAAAATTACTCAACCACACAGGCCACCAGCACATGGGAGAGCCGTGGTAAACCTCAATCACATGCCCAAGGGCTAGATAATACCGCTTTATAAATATCAGTCAATACCCCTTCCATCTTTTCACCTGTCACATCTTCCTCCAACTCCCTCACTACCACTCATGCGCACCTCTCTCCTTATTCCTCTTCCCCTCCTTGCCTCTTCCTCTTCATTGGCCAGCTTTCTCTCTAGCAGCACATCCACTATTGCAACACTCAAAGCGTAAAAATGAATTCATATTTCTGGTTACCCCATTGAGTGTTTCGGTACAATAACTAAAAAGAGAAAGAGAAATCACAAAATGAGTGTTAAGATTAGGCTGAACCTGAGCATTCCCGGTAAGGTATTTTGAGGACATTAATTTCTAATAAAGTCTATATATTAATAATAAATGAAAAAAATATAAACCGACATACCCAGTTGTTGTATAATAGTTTAAATTTATAATAATGTAAAATAGTGTATGATTGTTTAAAATCTAATCTTACAGAGAACAATATTTCATCAATATGTCTCGAGGGCTTAATGAGTGCTAGGGATTGAAACATGATACTTGAAACTTGATGTTATATCTACCTTTCCAACGGCTGAAGTCAACAACTCCCCTGCCTCCAGTTTTACCTACTCAATGGAGAACAAACCTTTATTACATCATCTGCAATTGTTTGATTAAAATTTTTTTTATGTGGGAGCTATGAAGTGGCTATTAGTTGCATGAATTATTAAAAATTATTTTCAAAATCAAACCTTACAATTTAGACCATAATACTATGCTTTTCGATAGGGAATGTAATGAAATGATTGCTAATAATCCTTATAGGTGTGAATTGATATTCATATTCAATACAATTTTTAATCAAGTAAATACTCTACCAGAAAGTAGTCACTTTCCATGTATGAGGATTAATTCATTTTTAACTCTTTTTATATGTTGAGACACCAATATTTCCACCAAGGTATTTTTCGCAAAAATTGGGGTATGCATTACATCCTTAGCATTGCATTGTCTTATTGCAAAGGTACTCATGCTCAGTGAAGCGGGAACTCAGCATATATTCCAAATCATCTTATATTTGGTTGAATAAAGAAAATGCGCTAATCAGACAATATGAAAATAGAATTGCTTTTCGTTAGCCAGAGACCATTTCATTATGGCAATAATTTATGTTAATATGTATTTATCATATCAAGCAGTCATTGCATGTTTGTTTTAATCACAATTTCTTTACAGACTGGTACAATTGAAGAGAAGATCCTTCAGCGCCAATCACATAAGAAAGCTCTCAGCTCTTCTGTTGTTGACAATGAGGAAGATGTTGCTCGTCATTTCACTCGGGATGATCTTCGTGATCTCTTTACAGTTGACTCCAAGTCCAAAGATGTGGTTTCTGACACACATGATAAGTAAGTAGTTTTCAATATCTGGACTATTTTCCTGCATGATTACAGAATTAATATTTTCCGATCATAATCGTAGATGAGAAAGTCTTATAAGCTCACCAATTATTCACTGTGAAGCTTCAATTACCTGAGTGATAACTTGAATGATTTTGGGCCTCTATCATTTCTTGCATAAATTAAACTACTTTATTGTTGTTAATGTTAGGTAGACCTTTTTCTTACTAGGGTGACAAAAAGTTACAGCCTAAAACAGTTAAAAACAGCCTTCTCAATTTCAAATCTCGAGAAATCCGATCTCCCAAGTATTAGTACGATGTACTTATTTAATTTTTTGATTATTAATTATTTGTGTGCCATTCCTGGCATCTGGAACCGACATGATTAGCACATAAATTGATGTTGAAAAGTTTTTGGCATATTTTTATCTCAGTGCATTATCAACTTTTGTTTTCTTTTAAATTTCCAACAGTCATGAATATTTAATGGCCTGGGTACTCTATAAGTTTGAAGGTGATCTCTGGTAAATGCAACCATTTCATAGGTCATTGATATGAGCAACTATTAATGTTGTTTGAAGCATGGTAGTTATCATGATATTTCTTCTATGACATTTCCGTACTGCTACTCAACTCTCTCTTTCATCTCTTTCTTCTCCCATCACTGCTTTCCTGTCTCACACAACTTTCAGTTGTTATCTCCGGTAAATCATTTTTTAGTAAAACCTATTTTAACTCTTCCCTAGTATATGCATGGTGGAGATTCAGAGATGGCAGTACTGAGCCACATTTAAAAGATATAGGAAAGAAGAAAAAGAGAAGTGAATAAGGCTGTTGGAATGTATTACTTTTAGGGCTTGGGAAAAAATGGAAGGAAGAATATTTTTGTGGTTGCATTCAAGACCCATCCCAAAAATAAGTAGAACAAAACTGGGGGAAAAATTAATTGCGGATCAAAGTACAAATTGTTTAAATTCTTCATAAGAGCACCATTATGTATCGACACACCAATGCCAGTGCCGCCACCAGTTGTGGTATGCTTCCCGGAAGGCATCAACAGGACCCTCGTTCAGGCAACTCATCATGGCCTCTCCGACATAATCCAGTGGTCCAAAATGGAAATCAAAAGGGGTTATACTTAGATCATACTCAAAGACCCATGTCTCGTCACCAGTACCACCTATTATAAAAAATTTGGGTCACTTTCACTGTGGTCCAAGATGTCCAAGGCAAGTTTGGCACACAAGCAGTCTTACAACAGCAGCTTGGGGACCATCTTGGCACACCTTTCTCATGGCTTAATCTTCTGTAAGAATACAATGCACTGTGGTTTTCTGTATGTTGCACTCTTCTGCTAACGGAGAACTTCTGCCAACACTTGGGGGTTAATCAGAATTGAACATGTCTCTCACTTTTTGCACATTTTCATCACACTGTGTAGTTGATGGATGTTCAGGGCATTCCTCATCGCCAGCATCCTTATTACCCTCCCAGAACATCCTGTGCCAGCAGAAAACCATCACTTGGGGCTTTCCTTTATCTTCATAAGCATCCTTAACCATGGTCATGGTCTAGGAACCCAATTTTCCAAGCTTAATGCACAATTTTATTGCATATTATTGCTCCATGGAAAGTGGCATCGTGAATTAGTGACGTGTGACCATCAAACAGGGGTCCAGTCTAGCTGCAATCTGCCCACAGTTAGCTGACGTGGATCGCGTTGCTTTCCCAAGATCACCCATTGCCTTTCCCACCACAAATCACCCCACTCCAGCCATCTGCATCGGTGGCAAAAAATCATTCTACTTATTTTTGCGACAGAGCCCTGTATTAAGAGTTTTTATAAGGAAAGACTTTCGTTGAAAGGCATCATTCAATTAAATCCTCTACTCTAAAAATGGTAGGGCAATGGGATTTGAGGACTAAATGGTTAATTTTTTCATGCATCAAAGTTAGCAGTAATAATTATCAAAAAAAGCAGGGGCACGTATTAAATGTACTCGCAATCTGTATAGTATAATACAAGACATGAGGGCATAGATTCTAATTTTCTTGTATCAAAGGCACGTCAATGTAAGAATAATAAAAAAGACATGAAACCTGGTTTGATAGTCTGCATAGGTGGTGGATATAGTTGAAGGGTAAATGAATAAAAGGGTATGGCTGTAACAGTAAAAACATAAAAAAATACATCTCAAAGGATGTCTTTGTTTGATTTATCTCAGGGAAGAGTGGTCCAAGTTAAAGAAATATGCAAAGAAATATGCATGTGGATGTATTCTGTGTCAGTTCCTGATACTGAATGGAAATCAGTATTATTAAGTAATATACTGGTTAAGCCACTCTCACCTCCATAAAGCACTACTCTAAATTTTAAAGTCTTTACAAACATTATTTCTCATCTTAACTCAGTACCTATAATTATTTCTCTTCTTCTTCTTGCAAATGACTCTTTTGCTAATGCAATTCTTCTCCTAGTGTCTCCAATATAATAATGGTTTTCTTCTAAAATACTTCTCCAGCACATAAACCGATCCATATTTCTTGTAGCCTTTAAAGGTAATAAAATGAAACTGACATTTATTAATTTCTTTGGACATTGAAATTTCTAAATAAATGAATTATAGTTGATGAAACTTAAGGTAAGCAGCCCGCAATTGGCTCCACTTAAAAGCAAGATTGCATGGTTAGCGTAATGAGTGACATTTGGCGAGTAATCTAAAATTTAAAACTTTCATAGTCATTTTGGTGTATGTATTTTGAGTTTACCAATGGTTATCTATTCTCTAGGAAGGAGAAAATTAAAATTTCGTATTGCTATCTCCGAGTGTTTTAAAATATTCAGTAAATTTACTAATTTAGCTGTTAACATATGGATTATATCATTATTTCATATTTTGAATTTCCTCATAGGTTGAAGTGTAAAAGATGCATCAATGGAATACAAACAAAACCTCCCCCTGCAGAAGCTGATTGCACTTGTGATTTATCACAGTGGCACCACTGTTATACACCACGAACAGTTCCTGACCCAGCAATGAGAACTTGTTGGGACTTGGCTGGAGTGTCATTCATATTTCACCAAAAGTCCCATGAGCAAAAAGTTGCACCTTAATGGCTTTGATTAAACTGTATTTTTAATGTTCCTCTGATTGTAAAAAAAAATTACCTAGCATATTAGTTGATGACAGTTGTATATATTTTAGTCATTTATCTCCTTAATTTCTGCCCTCATTTTTTCCCATGCTCTATGTACATATATCTTTCTTTTTCACCTATTCACCCTTGCATAACTTTGAAAAATTGAGTGCGCCTGGGAAGTACGCAAAAATTATTCAAGTTAATAGAATTTGTGGTCCTGATATGATGATATTTGTTGTGTTTATGTTTGCAGGCTTTTTAACATTCCTTTAAATAAGGCACCATAAAAATTATTCACCCTTTTCTTCAAGTGGATGGAATTTTTTTTTCCATGTCAAAGGCTACTTCAATTGTGGATGATTTTGATCCCTTGTGTGACTTAATCACTTTTCATATTTGATATTTTTTCTGCATAAATTAGTTAATTTGATAAATACATATGGTCGTGATGTGTTTCAGATGTATATTTTTTTTAGAAATCTGTAGTGTTTGCACCAAAAAATATTAAAATGCTAGGAATGGCCACTGGCCAAAGTTTTACACCTTTACAGAAAGTTTTTGATTACTTTGTTGCCCTTTGATTAATCAGTGTGCCTTTGGAAGACATTTTCTGTACATCAATAGTCAATAATTTTGGAAAAAAAGTGCTCTTTTATAATCATCATTCATGTACTTTGGGTTGGTGTAATGCTAATATTCCTGGTAAAAGTGCAATTTTCCCGGCCATATCAATTGACCTAGAGCTAATCATTTTGTTAATTGTGATGTAATTTTGAATGATCATTTGGGTGTTAGTATGTGTATATTGATATGTTCAATTTTCTAAATGTATCGTTGTAAATTCTTTTGTATATAAAATTTCTTTAAATAGCTTATTTTGCAATATAAAATTAAATAAAGTCGTTGAGAATATTCTAAACCATATTAATTGGTGGACTGTTAAGATTCCGCACGAAAATGTAAAAATGATTTACCAATGCATTGGATTTCATTAAAGAATTTTCTCAAAAGATATCACATGAGATAGAAAAGTGTTCTGAGGCTTAGTTATTTGGTGCAATGCATATCTGACTATGGATCTGTAGAGATTGTAGGAAGAAAAAGTCATAGGAATGTGTACAATGATGACTTAAACAGATAATATCCCTAATTGGCAGCAGCTTGGATGCAACAATTTCAGAAAGAATTTGTATGTTATCAAGAAACTAGCCGTTAATCAGTTATAATATATGCTAGATTTTGCCATTGGCACTTTACTTTGGTCATAAATGTGATTGTTGCTATTTTCAAAGTTCCCTTACCTTTCATCTCCCTTTATTTAGGTCAAATCTGTTGAAATCTTATTATTCGAAAAATTATTTTTCATATTTTTCTTTGAACTTTGAGTTATGTTGATGCTTACGCCTATAGCCTTTTTTTCTACATTTGCCTTTTCCTAGGCAAATCTTAAATTCTTTCGAGTACAAGGATTACATTTGCCAGAAAGAAAGTATAATGCTGGTGGCGATAGAGATAGCCCCCTCCCTGATTGTGAAAATACCTCCCTCGGGAAGCGAGCAAGAGAAGGTGAGGTGATATTTTTGGCGAGCGATCCTCCATCTCGGGACCAGAGGCCCCGAATCTCACCGGGTTGGCTTACGAGTGACTAGAAGACGGGACATCGAAACTTCGTCCGGCTTCATCTCATTTAAGGCTGATCTGCCGGTGGAAGCCCTCTGCGGCAATAGCGGTCCTATGGCGTCGGCCGGAATTTTCCACCTCTCGCATACCAGGGAAGTAGGAGATTTCCGCAGCATTGAAGAACACCGTCACCTGCTCGCGGAGTTCCCGCAGACGGTGCATCCAAGCTACTGGCCCTCTATGACTGTAGTTCAGCCAACCTGAAGGCTGACCGAATGCATGTCCTGTCGCACGTCCTAGACTGCCAAGGTAGCGGTATAAAGTTTCATTAACGAGGTTTTCAGGTCGATCTGAAACATGAAAAGTCAGTTCGATTCAGTAATCATTTCTGGGTTAAACGGAGAGTGCGCAGAGTCACTCCGGAGTTGAACCCAGAACCGTTGTGTCCGAGCAGAGAAGGTAAAGGGTGATCGCCGAATTATGGTGGTGTAATGGTGCGAATATTGGGTAATGCATAATTATGAATTGATAATATCGCTACAAATGAAATAATAAGTCCAAGCATGCAATACCTAATGCGAGGAAACTGCTACTAAATATCACATTGTAATACGTAACCTAAGGTTTGAGATGTCCGGTGTTATTCATCGTGGCGAAGTTTGCCTTGAGATGGCAGGATCACAATAGAGTAAGATATCAAGGTAATTTCCATTTTTAAAAATAAATAAATGGTTTCACAAAATTTAGGTTGATGTCAAATGAAGGTCAATGTAGTAAAGATTATTTATTTAACATCAGCATTGCCGCATATAGTAAACGAATGAAAAAAGATTTTTGGTTAATTATCGCTGTGAATTGTGGCGGTGGTCGGTTTGAAGGTCCACCAGATTCCCAATAATTAACACTAAATCTTCTTACTCTCCTAATACGTCATAACCTGCATCTTTGCATCAGAATTTAAGAGAGTTTGGAAGGAAAATGAATGAAGATTGAGTAGTGAAAGGTTCCTTGCACATCCTCACTTAGAGTGCTGATGGTCATGTGATGGCTAAAATATAATTAACATCTTCCTGTTCCTCTATTTCTATCTGCCACCTTAAAGGCAATAAGATTTACCTAACCTAATTGTGCATATGTATAGTATGCTTAAAAACATTAATGCATATGTTAGAGATTTTTCGGGAAAACCACTATTGCAACTTAAGGTTATGTGCAATGTAAACTTAATAATCAATATGTTTTCACCTAGATTTCAAAAAGCGTTCGATAGAATGAGTTGGAAAAAAATAATGAATTTATTGCAGAAAATAGGAGTAGATTGGACGGATAGGAGACTTAGTCACAACCTGCTCAAGTCTCTGACTGCTTGGGCGCGAGAGGGGAAGGGATAGCCCGGATGGGAAGTGTTAGGAAGAGGTGTAAGGCAGGGTCGTCCATTATCATACGTCTTGTGCTGTTCAACATATATGTGAAGGAAATAATTAAAGAGACATGGCACCAACTGGAGATAGTAATGATGGTAGGCAGGGAATTCATAAAATCAGGTTCGCTGATGACAAAGCTTTAATTTGTCTGTCAGCCAGGGGGTTGCAAGCACTGCTGAGTGCATTGAAAGGTCGGAGAGATAGGTATGGGATGAGAAACAATTTGAACAAAACAAAGAGTAGTAGGTTTTTGATAAAGAAGAAATATGAGTTAAATATAAAAAGAGGAGTTCATAAACTAGAACAGGTAAACGGTTTACATATCTTGGAATATTTCATGGTGAGATAGAAAAAAATTCTCAAATGCATGAAAAAAGAAAAGTGCAATGAAGTGTTTGTCGCAGTAATTGAAATGTGTCAGCACGTACTCCCATTATATTCCGCAAAACACCAGAACCAATTAGGCCTTCATACGCTGCTTCCGTTCATACGGTTTATTATGTGTCGCCTCAGTTCCCTCGGTGTATTGTCATGGTCGCGCAAAGGAGTCCTCTTTCTTTATAAATAAAAGTATTTAATGGCATAATATTCTTTCCTTTAAACTACTACCTTAAGTTTACATGTCGAGAGGAAGGAAATGACCACGATAAATAGTTTCTGACCCGTTTCTTGATTTGTCGTCAAGGCTCCTAACTTAATCCATAACTCGTATCCCAATTCATGACCTTGCCCGGGCGTGTAAACATTTCCTTCCGGAATAACAATTCTATTTAGCCAGATGAGTACATCCAGATAATTCGTGTCCACTGCAGTCGAAAGAGAATTAATGACACGAAATTTCGATCCCAGGCTCGTAATTACGGAAAATTAATTCAAAATACTCGCCCGCTTGGGCTAGCGAATTCTCATGAACACAAGAATACAAAACAATGAAATTCGGGGAAACATGTGGACAGTTCACTCGCATAATTATTTTCTTTCGCCTTCATAGTCTCTATTAGCTCCTACTGAAAAACTAGTTAAGTGCACATAACAGTTCAGTTGACAAATTCCAATTACCCTCCTCTCGTAGAAAGCGTATGTTGAATACCAAATCGAACGTCCAAGGTCTGTCTAGAAATTATCCAGCCATGCTATTTATTTGGAAAGATAGCCCACCTAGAACAATGACGCCTAAGTCCCCTTCGAAGTACTCCCCCTGGGACCTCGCACACTTCTCATAACGTCTCGCTGAAGTCCCAAGGGGAGTACTTCGACGAGGACTCATTGTCCCAGGTAGGCTATTTTTCTCAAAAATGGCTCGCATGGCTCGGACAGACCTCGCATTCCGTTGGGACCCCAGGGACGACTTGGCCAAAATCAGTATCATAGATTTTGTTTTAAAAAATGCAAGTAGCTCCTTTTACAGGCCCAAGCCAAATTATCTTACGTCTTCTACGTACCATTTATATTTTTCCTAATACCATCAATTTTCAGTGCCCTTTAGCCCTAATCTTTGATTGAAGGTTATCTCACCGACCTGAGTATTCTAAAAACGTTTTAGGAGTTCTCTCCTGAGCACTGAGCATGATGACAATCATTAATCCTTTTTGGAGATTCTTAAGGAGCAGTTTGAAATTCTTATTCGGGCCCCTTGGTGTAACTGTCGCTGATATGCCATGAACCTCAGCTAGATTAAATATTTTAAAATTTAAAAAAATGGTCCATTATTTTTAATAAGTGACGTATTTTTTCATTGGCTTCATACTAATACGTGATTATTTCGTCGCGAGGAAAAGGAATGTAACACTATTTACCGGCGTGAAATCGAAAATTTCGAACCATTAATTTATAAATTGAGTAAAGTTAAACTTCAAGAAAGGTAAAACGCCACAAGTTTTAGAAGTGTGAAGTAATTTTTTTTAATAATGTGCAAACTTAGTCGAAGCAACCCCCGAATGTTTCCCTGATAAGGAAACTGTGAAGGAAATAGTTCAACAATTTCAATGTGTAAATATCCCCCGGATACCTCAT